>NC_056741.1:972910596-973090596 GCF_019279795.1 Protopterus annectens | reverse complement strand
CATTCACGTGTTTACTGATTGCAATCAGATGCACTCCTCAGATGTCCTATCAACTACCCTCACTTCCTGGTAAGAATATATAATGCAGTTCATTTACATGGATTGTTCCACATTCACTTAGCAGGGTGGAGGTATCAAGGGCAGAGCATGTTCCACCTCTATGTTGTTGTACTCTTGCGCCTCCATCCTGCATGTTGTTCCTGATTCAATATGAGGGAGAGTGGCTGCATAGGGAGTTCAACACAGCGTTGCCCTCTCTGCAGGCAGATGCTACCAAGCTACAGCATAGGATCCCATCCACCTATACAGCAACCATATGAGCACACTTTTAGTAATAAATGATGTGTACTTATCTGTCATTATGCTGTTTTTTATTGTTTTTATTTTAATTGTCTTTAGTTTTTATTTGCTTATGCATTCATTGAATATTCTCATCAGATAAGAAATTTGTGAATCTACCGGTATTTTCCTCAATGTACAGCACTTCAACCTAAATGCTTAAATGAATACATAAAGTAAAAAATATATTTAAGTTCATGCCAGTTATAGCAGTGTGTGACATGCAGTTACCTTGTTCCTCTTTAGCTAAGGGATACAGCGAGATGAAGTAAAATTTAAAAATGTTAAACTCAAAGTTTCAGCTGCAAGTTAGAGAATATATACAGTGTAAACACAATGCATAAATTATACATAATTTATACACAGACACACACACATGCACACACATATACATTACCATCATTACTACTTCTGTCAGTGGCCTAGCAAGCGGTTTTAGTATCATAGCCAGCCTTAGGCATAGGCCAACTAGGCGGCCGCCTACGGTGCCGCTCTAGCAGGGGCGCTTTTGCAGTATCTATTTATTGTAGTTAGACCAGGATGGGGGCACCGGGTGATGTGGTGGGGGGCGCCATGGAGCCTTTTTGCCTAGGGCACCAGTTGACCTAAGGCTGTTCCTGTTTAGAATATTGCATTTAGAAAGTACAGTTTTGTACCTACCATAAATGTAGATGTTCGAGTGCTAATACAGCTGCAGTCATAACAGATGGGTTCTCCTGCCATCAGGCGGGTCCTCGGTCGGCCGAATTCCAAAGTCTAGGTCCGGCGTCGGTTGTCGTTGCTTCTTCCCTGACGTCAGTGCGACAGGGGTATAAAAGAACCAGCCGACGCCATTTTCTTCAGTTTTTCTTGACCCAGATGTCAGGTGCCCCCAGAAGGAAGGCAATACATAAATTTGTGTAATAAAGCGATGCCATATAATCAAAATACAGTAGTGCAAGCAAATACATCAAGAATGAATACCCTAATCAGGATGCATGAGGAGATGTTAGCCAATAGGCCTGTCCCAAGAGGCGAAGGAGGGAGGGAAACCTGGACTGCAGCTGTATTAGCACTCCAACATCTACATATATGGTAGGTACAAAACTGTACTATGTTCATCGTGCATACAGCTGCAGTCATAATAGATGGGTAGAATCCCAAAGCTAAGAAAGGGGTGGTAGGCACTAGGTGAAACTAGGAGGAGCCAGAATGCCCTGCAAGACTGCAGTGGCAAAGCCCGCTCTAGATTTGGAGTATAGTGGAAGGTGGTAGTGCTTGGAGAAGTTATGCAGAGAACTCCAAGTGGCTACTTCAAAAATATCTTTGGTAGGAACTCCTCTGAGAAAAGCTGCAGAGGTAGCCGTGGGCCTTGTGGAGTGAGATCTGATGCCTGTAGGTACAGTTTTGCCATGAAAAGAATAGCAAAAGCGTATGCAGTGGGCTATCCATTTTGAGATTGTCTGTTTGGAAATTGGCTTTCCTTGAGCTCCTATAGCATAGGACACAAAGAGCTGTTCTGATTTTCTGAAAGGCTTTGTTCTGTCCAAATAATAACGCAGTTGTCTGTGGATGTCCAAGGAATGTAGTAATCTCTCCCCTTTGTTTTGAGGATTAGGATAAAAGGTAGGTAAGTGTATAGCCTGATTCAAAGCTACCCTGGATACCACTTTTGGCATAAAGGACGGGTTGGTTTGTAAGGAAATTAGTCACAACACCAGCTCTTCAGCTCGAACAAAAAGAGAACCCAAATTCAGGATACAACAATAGCCAGTTCACCAAAAAACGATTTATTTTCTTTACAGTCTCTAGTGCCTCGGCTCAACAAAGCCTTCAAGGAGTAAATGACAATGCATTTCTGTTCCCTATTTATATACACACCCATTAACTCTTCACATAATTAAATGATCATTAAACAATTAAAAATCTATTACCATTTAAAAAGACATGTTCATAATACACTCTTCCAACAACAATCAACATTAAGTCCCTTTGGTGTAAGTGTCTGATATTTTAAAATAAAAATTAATTCCTTTCTCAAAAGTAAATTCTTTATTTTTTCTTCACTAGCTCCCTTACTATGAACCTCTTCTAATATAGATACCCTAAAATTAGTTACGTCAGAATTGTGAGATTTTACAAAATGTTGAGCCAAAGGGCTCTCTAACTTATTGTTTTTAATATCTCTCAGATGTTCCATTATTCTCACTTTAAACATTCTTTTAGTCTGTCCTATATAGAATTTTTTACATCCACATTTAATTGTGTAAATAACTTGTTTGGTGAGACAACTAAAAGAACTGTAGACCTATAACTTTTTCCATTTATGTAGTGAAAAACACTTTCCACATGAGAACATATTTTACACTTCCCACACGGTGTAGTACCTACACTGCCTATAGCTCTACCTATATGTTGAGTGGGTATTTCAAATTTGGTGTGTACTATCATATCTTTAATATTTCTTCCTCTGCGGTAACTAAATATTAATTTTTTCTTAGTCATCTCACTTAATTCTTCATAATTCTGTAGGAATCGCCAAAAGTATAATATACAATTCTTGATATCATTGCTACAAATATTATATGTAGATACCATGAAGATATTATCTATCTCTCCGCCTCCTTCATTATACTTTTTTTCTCTGCTCCTCTGATTTTGAAATCTACTATTATGTCTCTTATAAATTATTTCATCTCTGCTTTTCTTTAATACTTGCATATTATATTTTCTATTCTTAAACATTTCCATCGTGTTATTGACTTCATTTAAAAATTCTTCAACACTATTACATATTCTGGAGATTCTTAAGAATTCACCATATGGTATCGCTTCCATAGTGTGGTTCGGATGGCAACTAGTGCCCATCAAAAATTGATTAATCGAATCAAATTTTCTATGTATACTAGTAGATATATGACTTCCTACAATTCCCTTTAAATCTATGTCTAAAAAAGAGACCTGGTCTCCACATTGTATTCCATCAAAATGAATATCAAATCTATTATTTTGTATGTCTTCTATAAAATTATCAATTTCATGCTTTCCTCCTTTGCACAAAAAAATCAAATCGTCTATAAACCTAAAATAGTGTATAACATATTTTTTTACAAAATAATGTGTATAAATACACTCAAATTCCATCAGACCCATAAAAATATTGGCATACATGGGTGCAAAGGCTGCACCCATGGCTGTACCCTGTATTTGGTGGTAAATTGTATTATTAAAATTAAAATAATTGTTCTCCAAACAAAATTTTACCAATTCCAATACATAATGCGTTAATGGATAATCTCCCATTGATTTAAACAGTGCCTCTAATCCATGTGTATTTTTAATATTTGTATATAAACTACTAACATCTAATGTTAGCCAATACATGTCCTCACACCACACAACATTCTTAATTTTATTTAAAAAATCAAAAGAATCTTTTATATATGATGGCAATTTAATAGCTTCTTTTAACAATACTTCATGTAAAATAATTCCTAAATTGTGTAAAAAATAATTTCTTGCCGAAACTATCGGTCTACCCGGAGGATTATTCATGTCTTTATGTAGCTTCGGTAAACAATAGAACTGTGCAAAACTGCAGTCCCTTATATTTAACTTATATTCAACATCTCTTTCATTCCAATAACCTAATCTGAAACCTTGGTTTGTAAGGAAACTCTGTCCTGATGGAAGATGATAAAAGGCTGCACAGCCATGAGAGCTTGTAGTTCCAATACCCTACGAGCTGAGGTAATAGCCAGAAGGAAAGCGGTTTTCCAGGACAAATATTGCAAATCTGATGAGGCAGCTGGCTCAAAAGGAGGCAAGGTCAGCTTTTCTAGAATGAAATTGAGATCCCAAGCAGGTATTGGTTGTTTCCTTGGGGGTTTTAGATTCTTAGCCCCTCTGAGGAACTGTCTTAAGAGGGGGTGAGAGAATAAGGGTGGATCAGTGTTGTATTCTGCAGAAATGGCTGAGGCATGGATTTTGATGGAGGAGAATGAAAGTCCACTGCTTAGCAGCTCAGCTAGATACTGTAATATTTGAGGTAAATTCAGTTTTCCAGGATCCTGGCCCTTTTTCTCATTCCAGACACAAAACCGTTTCCATTTTGCTGAGTAAGCTTTTCTAGTAGATGGCCTTCTGGCCTCCAAAATGACATCCTGCACCTCCTTGGAGAGTAGCGTCTGTTGTGATGCTAAGGAATCTTCCATGCAGCTAGATTGAGTGTTTTTAGCTGACTGTGAAGAGTTTTGAAGCTGTGCTGAGTCAGAAGAAGAGGCATTAGAGGCAGGGTCCATGGTGGGGAATGCATCAGGCTCCTCAGGAGTGGGTACCATTGTTGTCTTGGCCAGTCTGGAGCTATGAGAATCATCTTTGGTCTGTCTGCTCTGGTTTTTAATAGAACTTTGGGCAGCAGAGGAAGAGGTGGAAAGGCATAAACTGTCATTGATGTCCAACTGAAAAAGAGAGCGTCAACTCTCCAGGCCTTTGATGAAAAGTCCTTGAGCAGAATTTTGTCAATTGGTTATTTTTGTGGGAGGCAAAGAGATCTATGTCTGGCCTTCCCCATGCTTGAATTATCTCTGTAAAAACTTGAGGATGCAACTTCCATTCGTGTGGATCTGTCATATTCCTGCTTAGGTTGTCTGCCAGCGTGTTTTCCTTGCCTGGCAAGTACTGTGCTTGTAGTTCCATTTGTAAGTCCATGGCCATGTTCCAAAGTGACATGGCCAGTCTGCATAGGGGGTAAGAATGTGTTCCTCCCTGTTTGTTTATGTACCACATTACTGTGGTGTTGTCCGTTCTTATCAATAGATGACCTGGATGCAGAAGGTCTTTAAAAGCTATAATAGCATTTATTACTGCTAGCATCTCCTTTTGATTGATGTGAAGGTGCTTTTATTTTTGGGACCATTTGTCCTGAATGCACCGGTCTGTCATGTGCACCCCCCAGGTGTAGTCCGAGGCGTCTGTTGTGATGACTTGATTTGCTTGAGGCTTGTTGAATGGGAGACCTGTGTTTGTTTGGCATGCTTGAGCCCACCACAGAAATTCCTTTTGAAGACATGGAATTAGTGGTATTATTGTTTCCAAACTGTGGCTGTGTTGAGACCACAGGTTTTTCAGGTACCATTGAAGTTTCCTCATATGCAGCTTTGCACATGGGATTAGTAAGATGCAAGATGCCATGAATCCCAGAGCCTGCAGGATTTTCCTTGCAGTCAGCCTGGTGCAATTTGCTAGTGTTCTGAAGTATTGAGTTAGTTGCCCCTGCTTCTCTGGCATGAGGTAGGCCATCTGGGTGTTTGTGTCCAAGTTGGCACCCAGGAAAATTATTTTCCGAGAAGGTATTAGCCTTGATTTCTTTTTGTTGACTGTGTATCCCAGAGAATTCAACAACATTATTACATAAGCCAGATGTTTCAGAAGAATGTGCTTGCTGTCCGCTTGGATCAGGCAGTCGTCCAAATAGGGGTATATTTGTATCCCTTGAAGTCTGCAGTAGGCAATTACTGATGCCAGGCATTTCTTGAATACTCTGGGCACAGTAGATATGCCAAAGGGCAATGCAGAGAATTGATAATGGGTTGAACCTGCAAGAAATCTGAGGTATCTTATGCAATTTTGTCTGATTGGGACATACAGGTATGCCTCCTTGAGGTCCAATGTTACCAGCCAAGACTCCTTGCCCAGCATGGGAAGAAGCTGCTGTAGAGTGAGCATCTTGAATTTTGGTACGAGTAGAAATGTGTTTAGGATGGATAAGTCCAAAATAGGTCTCCAATCTTTTCCCTTCCTTGGTACCAGTAATAGTCTGGAATAAAAACCTTGATCTTGTTCATGCGTAGGTACCTCTTGAATAGCTTTCATGTCTAAGAGATCTGAAATTTGTCTTTGTGCCTCTGCCCTTTGATTGTGTGGTAGGTTTGGCATGCCTCTCATTTTTGGAAGGGTGTGAAAATGGAATCTGTAGCCTCTGTTTATAATGTCCAGGATCTATTTGTCTTTTGTGACAATATGCCAATTTTTTGAAAATAATGCCAGTTTTCCGCCTAAGGGTGCTGCCATTTGAGTCTTGCTTGGCATGCAAAGGGAAAAGTCATTGGGCTTGCTTTCTGAATGGTTGCGAGTTATCCTTACCACCTCTTTGTGTAGGAGCTTGCCATTGTCTGCCTCTAAACGATCTTTAGGATTGCCCTCTGCCCCTCGGGTGCCTGTATCTACCTCTTTGGGGTCTGTCCGTGGCTGGAAAGGACCAATTTTTGGAAGGCCAATTTCTACTGAAACGTGGGGGTTGTACCTGTAGAAGATCTTTCACTGTTTGCATTGATTTAGCCTTTTCCTCCATTTTCCTTAATACCTCCTCAGCATTAGCACCAAATAATACATCCTTTTGTAGAGGGGCATCTAGTAATTTAGTTTTGACATGATCTGGTAAGGTTTGTTCTTTGAGCCAGGCATGTCTACGTATGACTGATCCTGTAACAGCAGCTCTACATGAGGCCTCTAGAGCATCAAAACCACATTGTAAGGTATGTTTACCCACTTGTTCTGCACTGTGCATCAAATCCTGCAACTCCTTCAAGTCTGGTTGTTCAGGTTGTGACATTTTACTTCTCAATTGTGATAACAGAAACTGTTGGTACTTTAGCATATGGAACTGACAGTTTAATGCCCTCATGGTTAAGGTGGCCGAGGTATATACCTTTTTCCCCACCTTTCTAAGGATCTGGAATCTCTCTCGGAAGGTAATGGATTTTTAGCAGTGGAGGCCTTAATTCCCTTGGGGCCCTGTGAGATGGTTTCTGGGTCAGCAGCATGGCTTTTGTATAGAAATTGGTGTGAGTCAGGGACCCTGTAGTACTTGTCAGGCTTGACTGGGGCTGGAGGTAGAGAATCCAGGTTAAGGCAGGCCTCCGAGTACACATCATCTAGAATGTCCAAGACAGGAGGTATAGCTAGAGGCCTGTGCTGAGGTAGCAAGAGAAATTCCCTAAGCCTTTTCTTGGAATCTGAAAAATCTTGGCCTTCCCAGTGGAAGTGTTCCCTTAAGGTATGCAAAGTTTCCCCAAATGAGTAATCCTTTGGGGGGGATACAGAAGGAATGGACTCATCTGCATCAGAGTCTTCAAAAGGGGAGTAAGAATGTTCCTGTTCATCAGAGTGCTCTGATATAATGGAGCCCTGATCAGAAGAGGGGGCCTCTTCCTCCACTCTGGGCCTTTTGTCCGGGGGGGGGGGGGTTGAGAATCCCTGATAAGAGTAATTAAATCCTCAGCCATTTTAAGCATCTGTTTTTTAGGCATGGGGCCTGAAAATGGGCCCTGTGTTGCTTGCCTCTTAGAATGCATGGCTGCTTTAGACTTAGTGAAAGCCTTGATGGAAAAAGAAGAGGAAGGTCTGAAGACACCTTGAGAGGAGGTAGACCTGTCCACAGTTTGAGATTCACCTCCAAGAGTGGCTTCGGTATCTGTAGTTGGGGTGTGGGCCAAGGAGCCTGTGACCTCGGGCACAGGAGACACCACCAATGAAGTGTTGTCGGTAGTCAGGGGCTGCATAGGCACCTTGCTGAGAACCGGACCACATGTAATCGGCTTTGGCGTGGTGTCGGTAGAGGCCGCGGACCTCATGTGTCGGTCCTTATCTTTGCGCTTTTTAGACAAAACTGGAGTCGGAGTATCCGACGACATAATATAGTTAAATGTTTTGCCAAAATAATGCTGGGCGAACTCCACCCAACACTTAATGGTGCACTTGTTGAATGTAGCACAAAAGCGACAGACCGAGACGTCGTGGTCTGGGCCAAAACAAGGAATACAGAGGGAATGGAAATCCTTATGCGGTATTTGCTTCCCACATGAAATACAATTATTAAGTTTGTCTGGCATCGGTCTGAGGCAAGAAAAGTTTCCCCAACGGGGTACTTAGCTTTCAAGAAGACTTCGGTTGCAAAATTTTCGTAATTTCAGGAGCTGGCCGACCGGCACTTGCGAACTGCTTCTGCTTTGGGCACCGCGCGGCAAGAAAGACTGAAGAAAATGGCATCAGCTGGTTCTTTTATACCCCTGTCACACTGATGTCAGGGAAGAAGCGACGACAACCGACGCCGGACCTAGACTTTGGAATTCGGCCGACCGAGGACCCGCCTGACGGCAGGAGAACCCATCTGTTATGACTGCAGCTGTATGCACGATGAACATCTTTGAATTCCATTGCTCTGCTGGTTCGACCATTATTGTTCTTATGTAGATCGCTATCCTGCTTAATATTAAACCTAAGGTTATCCAAACCTGTAATACACAGCAGTTGTACATGCAGAGTGCTTAACATGTTTCAAATGCCTTATAGCATCAGCAAACATATAACATTTGGGAATAAACTTTTTAAAACGTGTTTTGTTTTTGCACTCATTATACACATATTGCACAAAATGCTTTGTATATGACTCAACCTCATGAAATGCAAATACTAAGTGCTAGAGATGAGAGTCAAGAATTTGGATGACTGGTCATTAGCAAGATGAACGACCCTATCCAAGGTTCACCCTGCACTACTCCTGAGGAAGTGTCATATACTGCCATAATACTCCATAATGTAAGCTTCTAAACCATGGCTGGTGCACCAGGTAATATGCTTGCAAGCAGGCGAGTCTACACCTCTGTGAATGATGCCCTCTAAAGCTAGAAATATTAGCAAAGATGTTATCACAGCAGGAATGTGATGAGTTCCTACTGATATCACATAATTAAAGTTACATGTATGAAACAAGTACATTTTAATTCAACAACAGTTTTACACAACTGTTCTAATTAAACAGTTTTTTCTGACTATATGAAATTTAGGACAGTTAACAGTTTTAGTCTCATTGTATAGAAAAAGCCTACTTGCTGACTATACTTAATTGAAATAACTGAGCCTCTGCTTGTTTCTAATAAGCGTTATGACTTAAGCCTCTCTGGACACAAATCCATCCCAGGTTTCGTGAAGCAGAAGCATGCATTATTTTCTTGTCATCTGACATGGGCACAACATGCATCTGTGCAGATGAACTACTGGCAACTATTTCTTCATGGTTCTTATAAAAAGCATTTTGTGCAATATGTGAATGATGAGTGCAAAAGCACAACACCTTTTTAAAATGTTTATGCTCAAATTACACATATTTGCAGCTGCTAATTTTTAGTATGTGCCATTATAATATGATAAAGCTACAAATACACATGCCAGTGCTGTTTCTAGGCTAGAGTACCATCTGTGAAGCGTTTGTACTGAGGTAGGAAGTAATGCATTCTATCTCATTGGAAAAAAAGCAACTTTTACATCAGACATAATATGGCACATAAGTGATTTTGGATTATTCCAAAAAGGTGTGCTATTAATGCTATGCGAAGCAGCAGTGTGTTTTACATTACTATGAGTGTAATATCTACCTAATATTACCTTTTTTGTAGGTACATCACAAACACATACACTCACATATGCTGCACACAAACACACACACAGATATGCATATGTGTGGTATACCATTATAAGTTCTAAACATGTACACCGATTTTAAAGATAAGATATTGTTCTATAACTGGTATTACAGCTGTTTGTCTGATGTTTTGATTTTCATGTGTGTTTAAAATATAAGCAATATAATATTCTTCTTTACTGCCTTCCTCCTAAAGATTACATACTTAGCAAACATTAACACACACGTATATGTGTATAAACCCAGCCACTGGGGATGCACAAGCCAGTGCATTTCTTCGTGCCGGTCCCAAGACCAGATAAATGGGGAGGGTTGCGACAGGAAGGGCATCTGGTGTAAAACTTGGCCAAATTATTCATGCGGACATCAGTAAGTATTTACATACCAGATCGGTCGAGGCCCGGGTTAACAACGACTGCCACCAGTTCTGTTAGCCAACAGAGTGCTGACGGAAATTGGGCTACTGTTGGCCGAAGGAGGAGAGGAGGTGGAAGGCATGGCCGATGGCAGGAAGGAAGGAGAAAGGCTAGGACTGTGGTAGTGAGGGTCGGAACTTTGAATGTTGGCGGTATGACTGGTATAGGGAGAGAGCTAGCCAATATGATGGACAGAAGGAAGGTTGGCATACTGTGTGTGCAAGAGGCCAGATGGAAGGGGAGTAAGGCTAGGTGTATCGGAGGTGGGTTCAAATTGTTTTATCATGGTGTGGATGGAAGGAGAAATGGACTAGGAGTTATCCTGAAGGAACGGTATGCTAAGAGTGTTTTGGAGCAGAAAAGAGTGTTGGATAGAGTGATTTTTATGAAGCTGGAAATTGATGGTGTAATGATGAATGTTGTTAGTGCATATGCTCCACAAGTTGGGTGTGCGATAGATGAGAAAGAAAAATTTTGAAGTGAGTTGGATGAAGTCATGATGACTGTACCCAAGGGTGAGAGAGTGGTGATTGGAGCAGATTTCAATGGGCATGTTGATGAAGGGAACAGAGGGGATGAGGAAGTAATGGGTAGGTACAGTGTTAAACAAAGGAATGCAGAAGGTCAGATGGTAGTGGATTTTACGAAAAGGATGGACATGGCTCTGGTGAATACGTATTTTAACAAGAGGGAGGAGCATAAGGTGACATACAAGAGTGGAGGAAGATGCACACAGGTGGATTATATCTTATATAGGAGGGTCAGTTTGAAGGAGATTGGAGACTGTAAAGTGGTGACTGGGGAAAGTGTAGTTAGGCAGCATAGGATGGTTGTTTGTAAGATGACTTTGGTGATCAAGAAGAGGAGGAGGAGTGTGAGGGCAGCACCAAGGATCAAATGGTGGAAATTGAAAAAGGATATTGTGAGGTGGAGTTCAGGGAAGAGTTAAGACAGGCACTGGGTGGCAGTGAAGAGTTACCAATTAGCTGAGTAACTACAGCAGAGCTAGTAAGGGAAATGGCTAGAAAGGTGCTTGGTATAAAATCTGGACAGAGGAAGGATGACAAGGAGACATGGTGGTGGAATGCGGAAGTACAGGAGAGTATACAGAGAAAGAGATTGGCAAAGAAGAAGTGGGATTGTCAGAGAGATGAAGAAAGTAGACAGGAGTATAAGGAGATGAGGTGCATGGTAAAGAGAGAGGTGGCAAAGGCTAAAGATAAGGCACATACAGAGTTGTATGAAAGGTTGGACACTAAGGAGGGAGAAAAGGACCTGTACCGACTGGCTAGACAGAGGGACTGAGCTAGGAAAGATGTGCAGCAGGTAAAGGTGATAAAGGATAATGAGGGAAACATACTCACAAGCGAAGAGAGTGTGTTGAGCAGATGGAAAGAGTACTTTGAGGGGTTGATGACTGAAGAGAATGAGAGGGAGAGAAGGTTGGATGATGTGGGGATAGTGAATCATGAAGTACAATGGATTATCAAGGAGGAAGTAAGGATAGCTATGAAGAGGATGAAGAATGGAAAGGCTGTTGGTCCAGATGACATACCTGTGGAAGCATGGAGGTGTTTAGGTGAAATGGCAGTGGAGTTTTTAACCAGATTGTTTAATGAAATTTTGGAAAGTGAGAGGATGTCTGAGGAATGGAGAAAAAGTGTTTTGGTACCGATTTTTAAAAATAAGGGTGATGTGCAGAGCTGTATTAACTACAGAGGGATTAAATTGATCAGTCACCGCATGAAGTTATGGGAAAGAGTAGTGGAAGCTAGGTTAAGAAGGGATGTGATGATTAGTAATCAGCAGTGTTTCATGCCGGGAAAGAGCACTACAGATGCAATGTTTGCTCTGAGAGTGTTGATGGAGAAGTACAGTACAGAGAAGGTCACAAGGAGTTGCATTGCGTTTTTTTAGACTTAGAGAAAGCTTATGACAGGGTGCCTAGAGAGGAGTTGTGGTATTGTATGAGGAAGCTGGGAGTGTCAGAGAAGTATGTAAGAGTGGTACCGGATATGTACAAGGGTAGTGTGAAAGTGGTGAGGTCTGCGGTGGGAGTGATGGATGTGTTTAAGGTGCAGGTGGGATTACATCAAGGATCAGCTCTGAGTCCTTTCTTATTTGCAGTGGTGATGGACAGGTTGACAGACAAGATCTGACAGGAGTCCCATGGACTATGATGTTTGCAGATGACATTGTGATTTGTAGTGAGTAGAGAACAGGTGGAGGAGACCCTGGAGAGGTGGAGATATGCTCTAGAGAGAAGAGGAATGAAGATCAGCAGGACAAAGCAGAATATATGTGTGTGAATGAGAGGGAGGATAGAGGAATGGTGAGGATGCAAGGAGTAGAGGTGGCGAAGGTGGATGAATTTAAATACTTGGGACCAACAGTTCTGAGTAATGGTGAGTGTGGAAGAGAGGTGAAGAAGAGAGCACAGGCAGGATGGAGTGGGTGGAGAAGAGTGTCAGGAGTGATTTGTGACAGATGAGTACCAGTAAGAGTGAAAGTGAAGGTCTAACAAGAGGGTAGTGAGACCAGCTATGTTATATAGGTTGGAGACAGTGGCATCGATAAAAAGGCAGGAGATAGAGTTGGATGTGGCAGAGTTAAAGATGTTAAGATTTGTACTGGGTATGATGAGGGTGGACAGGATTAGGAATACGTATATTAGAGGGTCAGCCCAGGTTGGAAGGTTTGTAGACAAAGCCAGAGAGGCAAGATTACATTAGTTTAGACATGTGCTGAGGAGGGATGCTGAGTATATTGGGAAAAAGATGCTAAGGATGAAGATACCAGGTAACAGGAAAAGAGGAAGGCTTAGGATAAGGTTTATGGATGTAGTGAGAGAGGACATGCAGGTGGTTGGTGTGACAGAGCAAGATGCAGAGGTCAGGAAGAAATGAAAACAGATGATCCACTGTGGTGACCCCTAACGGGAACAGCCGAAAGATGATGATGATATAGGTTTACTATTATATAGGTTTACTATCAAAAGTCTGATTGGACTATGTTCGAATTGGAAACACTGATCACGCTAGTTCGACATTTGAAAAAAAAAAAAAACACAAAAAATGTTGAACTCACAACAGTGAATGCACACTAGCATTTGCTGTTGTGGATTCAACATTTTGAATGTAGATTGCACTATACTGGAGATCGGGAAATGTACCCGTTCCCTCACTCTAGTGCGATCTCGGAGTTTGTATATATAAGTAGCAGGGGGTGGGTGGTGCATGGGGGCTAGCCCCACTCTGAAAAAGTGGTTGTTGCTCTTAACCAGAAGTGTGGTATTTATGTAAAGTCGACATTCCTGATAAGTCGACTTTTCTGAAAATACCTCGTTCGGTCATGTTTCTGTTTGGAGATTTGATTTCCGACTTTTCGGTTCAGAAATCTGAACACTCACATTGCAGGTGCAAGAATTCTATAGTAAACCTATATACACAAACACATATATATATTTATATACGTTTATATGTATATATTTTATATATATATATATATATATATATATATATATATATATATACACACACACACACACACACACACACACACACACACACACACACACACACACATATATATTTATATATACCTGAGAATATGATACTGATCTACACAATTACTTCTCTCTATAGGAAATCATGAGCAGTGCAGTTTCTATTTCTGCACCAAGAGGGATTCCTTTTCTGTATGACTTCCTGATCCACAGCTGTGTGACCACGAAGTTCCATATTAACATAGTGGATATGTGGAAGCTGAAAACTGAGATGAATTTTTAACTGCAATACTACTATACAACTAAACACAGGAAGTTTGCCTCCCTACAAAAAATGCCTTTTTTACAAGAGTTTACTTCACAAGAAGTTTTTAGTGTCCCAGTTTTGCTTAGTTGAAGTTTCTGAGAACTGACATTTATTTTTATTTTATTTTATTTTATTTTACATTTGTTGACCGGGATAGTCCAACTGGATGCATGTCCATTTTCAGCGGAGGCCTGGGGAGAAAAGCTCCAAAGGTAAGCAGATACAGCATTACATAATACAAGCATTACATATTACAAACAGACTATTTACAGAGATTACATAAGTAAGCAAGTTAAACAAGTTCCACAGGTTACAATTAATCCTGAGCACAAGTCAGGATTAAATTAAATTACACAGTAAAGTGGTTAACAGATTTTTACACATTCTAGAGAGAGTTAGCCAGGCATGATACATTGACATAGCCAGTTAAGTGACAAATGTTGTTTGAGTCTAGTTTTAAATTGACCTAAGGTGGAAAGTAAGGTAATATCAGCTGGAAGAGAGTTCCAGGATCTACTTTTAGAGTTTGCAAAGAGAGAATCACCGGCTGTGTTATTAATTTTGCTAGTCTGAATTAGTAGTTTGTTAGAGGATCGAAGTGGTCTAGGATTGTTATAGGGGGTGATAATATTTTTAAGTGCAGGAGTACTGTCCGGATTATAGAGTATTTTATAGGCCGTAATCAGTTGGATATACTGGATTAGGCTGGGTAGTTCAAACCACCCAAGCTGATTTAGATTGATGCAATGATGTGTCCTAAAAGGCAGGCCAGTGGCAAACCTGGCAATGTGGTTGTAGCAAATTGAGAGTTTGTTAAGGACAGTCTTGTTTAAATTCGAGAGTCGAGGGGATGCATACAGAAGGGTTGAAAGAAGGTGAGAGCGAGCTATGGCAATTTTAGCTGGAGGGGTTAGGAAGGCTTTTATTCTGTAAAGTGACTTTAGTTTTTTATTGATGATTTTGATAGTTTGGTTAACATGTATGTCAAATTTTAGATTATTGTCTATGATGACACCTAACAGTTTTGTAGAGGGGTCAGGGGAGATTATTGTGCCATCATGTGATTTTACGGTAAAGGTGAAAGCAGTAGACCTACGTGTTGGTGAAAATACCAGCATTTTAGTTTTTTTGGGATTTAGGATCAGACGATGTTCAGAAAACCAGTTTTCTATTGTATTAAAGGTAGTCTGGGTAGCTGACCATAACTCTACTGGAGATGTGGCTGAGCAAATCAGAGTAGAGTCATCAGCATATTGGATACAGCTGACTTTTGGGATGACAGTGTAAAGGTCATTAATGAAGATGGAGAAGAGCAAGGGCCCTAGTATAGAGCCTTGTGGTACTCCAAGGCTGTTAGGTAGAAGGTTAGAGAATTTGTTCTGCCAGAGGACAGCCTGCTGTCGACCATTCAGGTAGGATTGAAACCATTGAAGGGCTCCAGTATCTAGACAGAATGTTTGCAGGGTGTGGATTAAAAGTTGGTGATCAACCATATCGAATGCCTTAGAAAGATCCAAGAAGAGGGGTGAGGATATATAATTATTGTTGCAATTATGGTTTATGGTGTTGGTAAAGGCTAGGAGGGCTGAAGTAGTGCTGTGATGAGGACGGAAGCCATGCTGAGTGTCTGTCATAAGGTGATTCTGGATTAGGTGGTGGATGAGCTGTCTATGAATACATTTTTCCATAATCTTTGCAAGTGGAAAGAGTATAGCTATTGGCCTATAATATAGGTTTTTTTGATAAACCTTTGATAAACATAGGATAAGAATGTCTCATGTTTATAATTCCTGTTATCTTTTGTGGTATTGCTGTCACTGCTACTGTTTTATTAGACGTTTACTTTGGTTTTATTTCAAACACGTTAATGGGCTATTGGAAAGGACACGTATAGGTCTAGGAAACATACTGAAAGGTCCAAGATAGCAAATCTAATTCTAAATATAGTCCTCATATTTATATTTAAGAGGCTGCCATCATGAGTACATAAATACTTACAGTTATACTTAATGATGAATTTGTTCCAACTATGCAAAAGCCCCTTCAAGAATTATTTAAAATGAAGCAATACAGAGTGGGTAAATTAAGTTCCAAATGGAGGTTTTGAGCACATCAATGAATTCATACAGCAAGAAATGAAAGGTGTCCAAAAGGACAGATGATAAGGGGGTCCAAATGGAGAAAAGATAAGGGGGTCCAAATAGAGAGAAGATAAGGGGTCCAAATGGAGAGATGACAAGTAGTCCGAATGGAGAGATTATATGTCAGCAAGTAAAGGAGAGTATTATTGCAGAAATTGAATTCATCCTCAAGTCTTGGTGAGTACCTTCGCATGGACCCTGTTTTTCACAAAATCTCACCAAGACAACACTGATATATAGACTGCATTTATATAGCATATATCATGGACAGAAGTAGTCTTTGTTTGTGTCTTTCGGCTTTTTCCAGTTAGAGGTCGCCAAAGCGGAACTCCGGCCCGCTAATGATTGGCAGTAGATTTTTACGTGCTGGCTTGCCAGGCCTAATGCACAATCTTCAACGAAGGGACGCTCATTCACGCATGTCGCCACACAGAATACGCTCTAACTGAAAATTCAACGAGCAATGTCTAACTGTGAGGCGACAATGCTACCGCAGCACCACCACCGCAGTCTAAAAATTAAAAAGAGAGCTGATTGCACAAGACCCAGGATAAAAAAGTGCCCAATCCTGGTAGGCACACTGGTGCTAACACTGGAAAAAATGACAGTATAAAATCCTCAAAATACAGAAACATTCCTACAATGGGGCCAGGCCAGGCCCAGGGGGTGGATGGTGCCCCTGTTGTAGGCAGTCAATGTTGAGGAGCCATGAAGCAGTAGTACAAAAAAATCAAAAAAACTGATAGGCCAAATAAGAGCCATAAAGACGATAAAATGGATTATTGAGGATAAGAAATAAATTATATATTGTTACAATCACACAAAAGGCACAGAATTTCCAGACACAAGATATACAAAACAATTCAGAGAAAAATTAGACAAAAGAAAAACACTTCCACAAGAAAAACTGTCAGAAGCTTCAAATAATAATTTGTATTAATTAATACAACAGATTTGTGAAAAACAGTATATAGATCAAAAACCTTTGATCTGTTTGGAAAAAGAAGCATCCAAGGAAGTGAGAAAATATAAACAACAAAGCCTAGAGATGTTTGAAAAGTATAAAAAAGAAATATGGACATGGGAAAGAATGAGAGATTTGATATGGTGCAATATTTATGCAAAGGAGGAAGCCAAATGAATCAATAAAAATAAGGCAGCCCCAAAGATATTCAAAGAGAAATACAGGCAAAGACATTTGGATATGGAAAATTTCACAACAAAAAATAATATCACAAAGATGGAATGTAGAAAAGAAGATTAGTAAAATAGAAGTTAAAAATAAAATACATGTTGAAGTTATTGAGTGCGTGTGAAGTGAAGGATTTGGTGTAGAAGGTCTAACAAAGGTTACTTCACAGCATGATGGAGTGAATCCCCAAAGTAAGGAGAAACAGGAAGATCAGGAGACATATGAAGAAGAAATATGGGCATGGGAAAGAAAAAGAGATTTAATATAGCAATAACCCACGCCTGGGTGTGGGTAATGGCCGAGGGACCAAATGACATTATTTAAGAAAAGAAACTATTACTTTTCTTAAATAATGGCATAGTATAATGCCTGTTTGCTGCCCTTCCGCAGATGTCTGGCATCGCGGCAGTTCTGATGTACGCCTGCGCGGTGCGCGCGCCTGCGCGGTACATCAGAGCTGCAAAAGCAACAGAGAAAGCAAGATCTCCGTATTTTGCTATGTTAAATGAGTTTAACATAGCGAGACAGTTTTAAAATAAACGCAACGGAGATGTCCATTGCTTATTTCAATTGTTAAACTCATTTAACAAAAAAGCAATGGAGATCTTGCTTGCTATGTTAAATGGGTTTAACATGAGACGCTTTAAAATAAGCAATGGAGATCTCCGTTGCTTATTTTAAACAATCTAGCTCTCGCCATGTTAAACCCATTCAGTTATACTAATGGAAAAACCGGCTTAACCGTCCGCGACCTTTTCCATTAGTATAACTCGATTTAACGCTGGCCAATCAGCTCATGGTATAATATGGTATAATGTTTATGCAAATGAGAAAGCAAAACTAATCAATACAAAAAGAGCAGCACCAAAGATATTTGAAGAGAAATACAGGCAAAGGAATCCAGACATGGAAAACTTTACAATACAAAAAATAAGAAGACAAAGAGGAAAAGTAGAAAAGGAAATTAGTAATGGAGAAATTAAAGAAATAGAAACTGAGATTATGGAGTACTTGTGAAGTGAAGGATTCAGTGTAGAAAATATAATTTAGAAAGCATCACAACTGAATAGAGCAACAGATAATCAAATTAATGGGAAACCAGTGGAACAGGAAGCAAATGGTCAGGTGCCATATAAAGATATTTTGGAACCTTCCACAGGAAATCAGTATAAAGGTTCACTTGAAGCTAAACAGCAAGGGAAGGAACAGGAAACTGTGGAAACTCTGATGCAGTCAATGTGGAGAAGTGATAGGCTAGTGAGTTCCCATGCAACAGATGACACAGGATGAAACTGAAGAGAATGCGCCACAGGAAGATGCTATAGAACTTTCTACAGAATGCCCAAAGGAAATGGGAAAACAAAAAATGTGCCCTCAATTTAGAAGAAACTGAGCTAAGAGAAGAGTTGCTTGATTTAATAGACATAGATAGACATATTAAGATCAATAAAAGAAATAGACTGCAGAAGGTTAATAAAACCCAAAAAGTCAGAAGTTTGATAAAACAAATGAACACAGTAATTAAGACTGTCCCTAGAGATCCATGTGATATAATAGAAGTAAACTGGATACATTACTGTGAAACTAAATTAATAACTGATAAAGTTCTACCACAAGAACACAGGGTAGTGAGGGAAAGGAAGGGGAGAAATCAAATACCATCATTAAAGTATCGAATAGAGAAAACTATAAAGCAATTAAGACAAGAAGTATCACTGTGAGAAGAATATAGAACAAGAACAGATCAACAAAAATACTAAGAAAGATGTGATAAAAGCAATGCGCAGTGTTAGAGCAGACCAAGATCTATCATGCACTATTGCAAATAACAAACTAAAAACCTCAGCAAAGGTGGAAAAACTTAGAAGATATGCAGATAAATATAAAGGAAAAGTACAAAATAAGGAATTTATTGATGACCCAAAAAGTTTTATAGAGAATTTGGAAACAAGGTAAAAGGAATTGAAAGACCGCCAAAAAAAGAAGAAATAGATACATTTTGGAGAGGTATTTATGAAGATCCTATGGAACATAACAAAGATGCTAAATGGATAGAAGAAGTAAAAGAAAGAAAAAGAAGTTTAAAGGTACAGGATATGAAACTGGATGAAGTAACAGCCAGACAGATTGAAGCAAAGTTAAGAAAAGCCTCTAAATGGAAAACCCTAGGCTCAGATGCAGTACCTAACTTTTAGTTAAAAGTATTAACATCTTTGCACGAAGACTGAGCCATGAGTAAAAACTATTTAGATGCGCACCCTGAACAGACACCAACCTGGGTAACAACAGGAAAAACAATGCTCCTACTTAAGAGTGAACCTACAAGTTACCCTAAAAACTATAGACCAATAACTTGCCTTCCACCGAATTATAAACTAAATAAGAGAATTGATGCCAACAGAGTTTATAGTCATTTAGAAGAAAACTCAATTATGGCAGTAGAACAAAAGGGGAATAAAAGAAAGTCATATGGAACAAAGGATCATTTGTTGTTAAATAAAGTCATAGTGGAGAACTGTACCAAGGGGGAACAATCTAAGTATGGCATGGATTGACTACAAAAAAAGCATTTAATAGTATCTCACATCCATGGATAAAAGAGTGCTTAAAAATGTAGAAGATACACCCTACACAGATTGACAACATTGCAGTGACCATGAAACAGTGGCAGACCACTTTGCAATTAAGCCATGATAAAGGACAAATTGTTATCCCAGGGATAAAAATTCAAAGGGGGATATTCTAGGGTGACTCTCTGCCACTACTGTTATTCTGCCTTCTCCTTAACCAATTAAGCTGTCTAATTAAAAGCTTAGGCCATGGTTACAATTTGGCTCCTAGAAAACAACAACGTGTAAAAACTTCTCATCTTCTTTTTGTTGATGATTTAAAAGTATATAGCTCATCAGATGAGGAACTGAAAGCACAACTGTGAATTGTCAAAACTTTTTCAGATGATATAAGAATGTCATTTGGTCTTGATAAATGTGCAAAATCAATCTTTAAAGCAGGAAAAACGCAGCACCAGGAAAATATCGGTTTGGGACAAGAATGTGATATAAAAGAACTTGAGCAAGAGGAAGTGTATAAATATTTGAGAATTGATGAAGGATCAACAATAAAACATGAACAAATGTGAATAAATCTTAGTAAGGAATATTTTAGAAGACTTAAATTAATCCTGAAAACAGCGCTGACATCTAGGAACAAAATCCAAGCTATAAACCAGTTTGCTCTTCTTGTCCTAACTTACAATTTTGGGGTGATTGACTGGCCCAAAAATGTGTTGGATAGATTAGATAGGATAACAAGAAAGATGTTTCATGGTCACCACATGATTTATAAAAATCAGTGCATACCAAGATTATTTATTCCCCATTAAGAAGGAGGGATGGGCCTCCTTGAAATTGATTACATGTATAGATCTGCAGTCATGGGACTCCACACATATCTGCTGACCTCACAAGACCCAAATGTAGTGAACGTTTTGAAACTTGAGGTGAATAAATTTAAGATGACTTCTCTGCTACTGTGTAAACTCAAAGTTGCTGTATTTGACTACAGGGGGTATGGTATGCAGGAGTGCTCACCCCTCCCTTCAAAAACATTGTTTTTTATTTGCATGTTCTAAGGTTATGTCTCAGTTCATGTACTGTATGCCATCAATGCTCTTTTTCTATTTTTTCAATTTTTTATGTAAACATTTTTTGAGTCCTCTTTGTCATTTCAGTTTTACCAAGTACACTCACAAATATATTCATAGACACACAATGATATATATATATATATATATATATATATATACGGGTCTACCTTCTTTGCAGAGACTGCCAAAATCCTTTCCCTGTGAAAGGAACAATTTGGCTACCATGGTGAACTTTGCCCTTTTGTCAGTGTAGTGCAAGCTCAGAGTTGGTATATTTTAGTAAGGGGTATGTGAGGGCGAAGCACCCCACATGGGGGGTGTGGGGGATAGTGACCCCCAGTTGGTTGGGTTTGGAGTTGGTTAGTTCAGGTTGTTTCTGTGGTGGCCAAGTGATTCCTTTCACAGGGAAAGGATTTCAGCAGTTTGTGCTTTCGCTGGAATGGCATTTCAGAAAAGTGGAGCTGCTCAATTTGGACTTAAAGAAACGTGTTTTCATGGAAAGAAGGTAGTCCCATATATATATATATATATATATATATATATATATATATATATATATATATATATATATATGTGTATATATATATATATATATATATATATATATATATATATAGTATGTATATATATATATATATATATATATATATATATATATATATATATATATATATATATATATGGGTCCTAGTTGAATCATTGAAATTAAGTTTAAGTGAACTTCAAATTACTGATACCAGTTTGCTGAAAGAACAACATGCTGAACACGGACTTTGCCAAAGTTCATTTCATATATGTATATATATGCATATATATATATATATATATATATATATATATATATATATATAGATACAGACAGATAGATATACATATGTATATACACACACACAAATATATAAAGGAATTTATAGCCATTCCAATTATGTCCAAAATCCAAAAATGGCATTATGAAAATAAAAACAACAAAAAGCACCACACACTACTATAATCTCATGATATATTATAAAATACACTAAGAGATTAGCAATTTCATCCTCTTACATTAATTCAGAACTTCAGACAGTCAATGCCAAATTTCACACTTACATAATAAAGTTTGAAACCACACCATGCAAGCAATACTGTCTCATTAAAGTTATTATGCATAATTATGTTCATAATATTAAAGTAGCATAATAACCAAGAAATTACCATTAAAATAAGGCTATACTAACAAAATTAAATTTACTAATTTTAAAGATTATAGTTAACTTTAACGTTCTACCTAATAATATGGGTTGAATAGAAATAAA
This sequence comes from Protopterus annectens, assembly GCF_019279795.1. NCBI lineage: Eukaryota > Metazoa > Chordata > Ceratodontiformes > Protopteridae > Protopterus > Protopterus annectens. Next base: position 973,068,295 of record NC_056741.1, on the reverse strand, counting down.
TTAATTCATCCCTCAGCTATAATTAGCTGCTTATCAGAGCTGTCAAAATAATTACTTCTTGTATGAAAGCAACTTTGTGCCCTTACCTATCTCACGTTTTTGAAAGTTTTCCAATCCCCCCCCAAAAAACTTTCTGAGGCCTACATTATTTATAGATTATCTGCATACGACACCGTACTCCTGTTTTCTTCTTTCAGAATAATAATGGTTCATAGTAGTCTATTCTAGCTTCATGCTAGTTTTGCCTACATAAGATGTCGCACATGCTTGTTACCATGTGTGTGTGTGTGTGTGTGTGTGTGTGTGTGTGTGTGTGTGTGTGTGTGTGTGTTTGTGTGTTTGTGTAAGTATCTGATCATGAATATATCTGTGTGTGTTATACGCGTTTCATTCTTTGCAGTAAATGTATGACAGAACCCCACTGTCAGGTAGTCTAATGTTATATTCATGTCTTTTAAGACACGGGATAAGCACAGCATGGCATACCTAATGCTTGAGAACATGACTGTGCTGTTATTATGCATGACATGACTAGTCTGACAGCTATCTGCTTTCAGCTACATTTAGTCACCTACTGACAGTGGAAATGGTATGTGATGACAGATGGACTGAAATGCTGAAGTTGTTGGCAAACAAAAATCCTCTGGCTACCAAATCTGTTTACTTCTTTTTCTCTGCATATATTACATAAAACACATCCAGTTCTCTACTAGAATTAAATTAGTGTGTATCTATTGTAGAACTACTTCAATACTGTTTTGTCTTTTTCCTTTAGTGCTGCTAAAAAGATGTGTGCTTTTACAGTTTCAATGAAGACTTTTTTTTTTTTTCATATTCTTCTAATGCAAGTTGTACACACAAGACTAAAGTGTATCTCAGTGAATTGCACAACAGCAATGACCACAGGGCTCAAATGAAAGTATATAAAGGACAATAACTCAAATGGAGCACAGCTAAAATAACAAAACATCAACATCAGTGGACAGAAAGCTGCAAAACCATTGATATTTTCACTGCATCAAGCCTTCACGTCCATGTTTATGCCAAAGAGTGAAGTCGGCTAGTCTGCTACAGTCCAATTCCTTAATAATGCTAGCAGTGAGGTCACATAGCCATGAGGATTACTGCAATATGCTCATTCAGATTAAACCTACTATTGCACGGTCTCTAAGTAAAAACAATTAAATGGTGAAAACATGAATGGCATCCGCCCCATATGAAGGGTGGAAAAGGGCATCCAGTCAGACAGACTGTATTTATTTAAATCTCTGTTTTTAGGTTATGAGTGGAAATGGTATGTGATGACAGATGGACTGAAATGATGAAGTTGTTGGCAAACAAAAATCCTCTGACATTTTTTTGAATAGTGTACTTTAGGTATTCTCGGTTTTAGCATTATGATAATTTTTACCATACAGTTAAGTGTGGTGATTATATCGTATATAGCAAACTCAAGTAAGCTCTGTAACAGACTAATTGTGACTTAATTTTATTATCTGTCACTTGCCCCACCCGCATCAGTTTTATTCATATCATCTTCTCTAATACAGTTCAGAACTAGGCATTTCTACATAACTGTCCTGTGAATACTTATCAAAGGCATTGTAAGAGTCATATTAGGTAATGGGCAACTCTCTAATCATAATCTATTTCCCTTGCAACCATCTTAAAATTCATCAAATTCATCAATTACAGAGTCTTCGTCCTTTTATGCCTTATCATTCTTTGTTATGGCTGCCATAAGATAAAAAAAATTCTACAGCTGCTAACTTTATTTTTCTTATTGTACTTCAGTTAGAAGATTGTGTCTGCCCTTGTATTCCTTCTGTCTGCCTGGCATAATCTTTGTTCAGGAAGCGCTAGAGCACTACTTTGTTAGAGTATTCATTGCACTTCTTAGTCCTCACATTATCCTTCAATGTTTGTAAACAGAATAATAACATACCACAAAGATTAAATACTAGACAATATAAGGTCAATTCTTGGATATTGCAGGATGAAGGTTTTACTTACTACCTCCAGATTAGTACTAGAAGATTTATTAAGCTGACAGCTAAGAGGATTTCACATAACTGCGGTGGTGGTGCTGCGGTAGCGTTGTCACCTCACAGTAAGTTGTCCTGTTCGATTCTCAGCTAGAGCGTCTTCTGTGTAGAGACATGCATGAATGGGCGTCCCTTCATTGAAGGTTGTACGTCAGGGCTGGCAATTCGGCATGTAAAAATCCACTGCCAATCATTAGCGGACTGGAGTTCCGCTGTGGCGACCCCTAACTGGGAAAAGTCGAAAGACACAACATTACAGAATATTGTGCCAAAAGATTGTATAAATTCTGCAACCTTGGATCAATATATTTAAGTAAGAAGCCCGCCATCAGCAGAAAATCATATTCTTCATATTTAAGAGTATGCTGTTGTCTGATCCCATATCATGCATAGGAGTCACTACTGGCCAACTAAACTGAAATGAAGAACCAAAATTAGCACCTTTTATATTGAATTCTATCCAAAATATAAGCATTAAGACTAGCAAACATTTAAGGACTACCATCTGTACCACTGCTTATTAAAACTGGGGATCTACTTATTATTAGTGAAGAAAAAAGTAATTCTCAGAATACAGAATCAAATGCCTTCCTGATGTAAAAACTTCATTGTACAAAGATTTTATAATGTTGATTGACTACGTCGGTTACTGCTAAACTTTTTAATGTCATTATGTGATTACAATAATAAAGGTTAGAGTACAGAAACACCTGAAGGACATAGTCAATAAAAATATATGCTATCTGTTGCTTGACATTTTGCTGAGTATCATAATTATTTTCCTTCAAACATATCTGTAACTATTTCTCTTGATTTCTCTTTATAACTGACTTTCCCTTACCCTTATATAATCTCTTGAAGATACCTGACTGAAACACTGTGACTTTTTAAAGGAGAATCTATTTTATATTCTTTGCATTTTGTATTTATTAGTGTTTCACTTTCAAATATTTTGGTGAACTGCTAAAGAAATAACCTCTGTAAAACTGATCTGTTTTGCTGCATTCATTTCTTCAGCCCTTGTCAAGCTATTGAGCAATGCACGGCAACTTTAAATTTAGGAAAGGTCTCATAGTCAGCTTGATTTGTGTAAAAATAAAGACTACAAACCTGAATTTGCAAACAGTAACTTTAACTACTAATTCAAAGTATTGCCTGTGCAAATGCTTACATAAATCAAAAATATTCACTTCACTTTCTATTTTCTATCTCCATCCGCCACTAAGTTCTTTCTAATGTTGACCTATTTTTTCATCTGGGTACTGGAGATGAAAATCAGAGAAAAGGTGAGCTATAACCTTTGGGGTGCTGGGGAATCTTTTTCTGCTCATAATCCTCCCACTGTTAACTGTCATGCACTTTGCAATGTCTGCAGCACAAGGGCCATATTTGTATCCCAGTTCCACACACCCACTATAACAAAGTGGATGGTTCAGAATAGTGGTCTCTCTCACGCTTTCCATCCAGCTCATTATCCTGTCCTGCCAGTCTGCAAGCAGATTACACCAGTGTCCAGTGTTCCAACCCTCCTGCAGTACAATGTGTACTAACCACTCTTCCACTCCATCCCATATATGGTGGACTGGTCCAGCAACTGCATTCTTAAATGATAACAAATGCCCTGGTTCATAGTCAGAAACATAACTATCCAGATCATGTATGTAACAGATAAGGATTCATTCTAGACATAAAAGGTAAGTTACCTGTGTTATGGTCAAGTAGTAAGTAACTAGAGAAAGTTAAACTAATAAAGAAATAAGGAAATATCTGACATGAGTTTTAATCTGACACTGGTGTCTCTAGGCAGAGCATAACAGGTTTTCAACAGTGACAGAATGGTGGATACCACCATGTTTGCTGGGGAAGAACTCAACAGTAGTGGAATATAACTATGGTCAATGCAGATATTATGCTGGTGGACTATATAGTCCACTGTGTCTGTTACAGGATTCTATCTTCAGAATAAGATGTCAGAGCAAGAAGGCAGCAATAAATATTAAGTGTTGTTTACTCTCATTTTCAATACATATATATATATATATATATATATATATATATATATGGATCTCCTTTGTCTGTTCGAAAATATGTTGCATCGAACAAACAAAGTAGATGCTCACTTCAGGGAAAGTGCATTTCAATGAAAGTGCACTTTTGCTGAAGCCTATAGTCGCCGGATTGGCTGACTAAAAAAAAAACACACAGAAAACATGTTTTGCAAGGAGACAAGCAACACCCCCCCAAAAAAAAGTGTGCCCCCCACACCCCCCCTACTTAAATATACCAACTCCGAGATCACACTACAGTGAGGAAAAGGACATATTCCCATTCCGTGCTGTATTGTGATCTCCGTACTCCGTTTTCAAAGTTTTCGTACTTTGAACAGCTGGGTTCGACCAAGTGTGTTTGAGTATCAAAACTACATATATATATATATATATATATATATATATATATATATAAAATATATATATTTATATATACCTCAATATATATATATATATATACATATATATATATATATATATATATATATATATATAAATATATATATATATATATATACTTTAAATCTTTCCATCTAGATAATTATTTTTACAGTTGTTTTGCTTCACACTGCAGACTACATGAAGACCCCAGTACCTCTCCTCAGTCATCCGGTCCTACCTACCCCTCCTGACCTCTCCTTGAGTAGCTCAAAAATCTTTGTGGTCAGCAAGGACATAATGGGGTCTGTGTCATTCTGCTGCCAGGTGTGCTTTATTATTGCTGACCCCTCACCTCACTTCCACTGTGCATGCCCAATAACATCCTGCAACTGGGGCAAGCTGTGGACAAAATGTTACAATCTATTTCTCACTTGTGCAAGTTTCAGATATTGGCAATCTGCCACATCCACTCTCAGGAGGCACTGTTTGGTAGTTGCCCCAGCATACACCAGTGCTATCTTAGCACACTGTATACTCCATCCTCTCATTCCACCCCCTACACCCCCCCACCCCCAAGTTTAGGTGCTCCATCCTCCTTGACAGTGCTTCAGACAACCAAATTGCTAATCAAACTCTGGTTGCCTGGGCCATAGTCAGGGCTTTTCCCATTTCTATGCCACAGTGCTGGCTTTCCCCATGTACATATTTGTATTGATATAGATCAAACTGGTCATCCCGTACACTTTCTTGTAAGTATAACTGAATATACATACTATCTTGATGTAGTATCCTAAAATGTCCACTTTGAACTGTCAATAAATAAATAAACAGCAATAACAACATATACTCAGATCCATCTGAAAAAAAAGATTTATGCCACAAGTACCCGTACCTTTCTCTGTTTCAGCCTTAGACAAATATTGACCAAAAAGGCAATAAATTTACATTTCTGCTGTGCTACAGACAAAAAAAAATAAGGAGAGATGGGTGTCAGGTATTTAGAAAGTGAATAAGAGAGGCAGATGAGTTTGCTTGAAAACACATTATCAAAAAAGGAGACTTGAGATTTTTACCAAAAGAATCCACACTTTCTTTTCTTTCACTGTCTATTTAACTTATAATACATCAGTAACAGCAATCCAGGCTCTCAGCTGCTTCAACTCATCAAAGCTTACTTGTGACAAACCTGTATTGCATTAAATTAGTCCTTTTACAACAAAAGGCCCCTCACCTTCTAATCACTTCTTAAAGTTCTCTGTGAAATTATCTTATTTTTATTTATTTTACATTTTTGACTGGGAGTGTCCAGCTGAGCTATTGCCTTTTTTCAGCGGAGGTCCAGGGAGAAAAGCTCCAAAGATATACAATGCAATAAAAACAGCAATACAGATACATTTCAATAAAAATAGCAATAGAGAATTTTGGTAGTTAAAATACGTAAGCTACATACATACATGCATATTGTTGACAGATAAAACAGTACTATAAACAAAAAGGAGAAGGTTGAAAAAGTAGAATAAGTTGTATGTTTTGGTTTAAAAAGAGAGTTGATTAAATATAAGGTTTTCTATGCAGAGTATCAGAAACTTAAAAGGTTACATAAGAATTTCGGGGAACTGAGTATAGAAGAAGCTTTGGAGATTGCATACGAAGCACAGGATGAAGTAGTTAATGACAAGTTTTAGTAAGTTAGTTTGACTGTGCTATAAAAGATAGGTACTAATCAGGACGGGTGGGTACAATGGCAGGACCAATGTTTTTGAAAGTGGTCTTTGGTTGATACCTTAAATTGTTTTGGGTGAGTCAGGGACTTTATTTCTAGTAGGAGTTTGTTCCAAGCAATAGAGGGATGGTAGCTATATAAGCTCCACCCTGTGATGGATTTGGGTTTATGGATTTTTAGTAAGTCTTGGGTTGAGCTTTGGACAAATCTGGTAGGGGAGTAGTGAAATATGAGAGAAGATAGACTTGGGCAGAAATCAGGCTAATACAGGATGGAGTGTAAGATTTGGAGTTGAGATTGTAGGAACAGGTAAGGTAATTTGGGCGAGTTCAGGAATTTTAGGTAGAGACAGTGGTGAGATTTATGTTTGTTGAGCTGCAAATCTAGCTATTTTGTAGTAGGTTGATACAATTTGGTAAGTAGGGAGGAGTTCAGATTTGTGAGTATTTGGGGACAATAGGTTAAGCATGGTAGGAGGTAGGCATGGGTAAGGGAAATCCTATCTTGAGTAGTTAGGAATTTGTTTTTCCTGTACAGTAGTCCTAGCATTTTGTGGGTTTTTTAATATACATTTCTCAAGGATTTTGGAGAGAGGGGAGAGGATAGCAACAGGCCTGAAATTAGATATTTCTGTGGAGTTACCTCCTTTATGAATAGGAATTTATTTTTATTACAAAGAAGCTCTTGAGATTATTTGCATTAAACAGCATAGCATATTTTTTCTAAGAAAACAAATTGGGAAAACTGACTGAAGGTCCACAAAGTACAAAAAATCTTTAGCGAACAAACCAATGTAGACCACCACAATCCTTCGATAAAACACTAATTTAATATGATAAGGCAAAATTCAACAAGCAGTTTTTAACACAGAAACTGCCCTTCTTCAGATGAAATAAAAACAATCTTAGTCACATTTAAATACCTAATTCAAAACAATTTCCAACCAATCAAAATTTATACTGCACCCTCCTGTCTTTGAGGTCGGGTTTCATATGAAACAAATTAATTTAGTCCTGGTGTCCTATGGGCTAAAAGCTCAATTATCCACTTTGCTTCTTCTCTCTCAGTGGCATCTACTAAGCTACCCTTTCTTATACTAGGAAATACATTTGCAATAGCTCTAAATCTAAACTGATGGTCATTATTTACTTCTATATGCTTATAAAGTGCATTGTGCATATTACTAGTTCTTATGCATGAAAGATGTTGCAAAATTCTAACTTTAAACATATTATTTGTTTTTCCCACGTAAAATGCTTTGCATTGCTGACACTCAGCTAAATAAATTATATTCTTTGTTCTACAATTGGCTTTTGCTTTAAAATAAAATAATTTCCCTGTTACTGGATGCTTAAAAACAGTCTCTTTATTAATACAGTGGCATGCCTTGCATAGCCCACATGGTTTTGTACCTACTTGACAAATGGAACTTTCTCTTTTCTTGTGTTAAAATGTCTTTCAGGTTTTTATTTCTTCTAAATCCAAATTTGGGTTCTATCCCTACTATTTCTTTTATTTTATCATCAGATAAAAGTATATGTCAATTTTTCTTTTTCACTTACTATTAACCTCTCATTGTAACCTCTGTTTTTAAAGATATGTTCCATATTCATCAATTCTTCCTCAAAATCACTATCTTTAGTACAAAGCCTTGAGGCTCTACTTACCTGACCCCTTATTATATTCTTATATGTGTGTCTGGGGTGCATACTATCATAAGTAAGTAAATTATTTTTCCAGCATTCTTTCCGAAACAAAGAAGTAACAAAGCCAGATCTTTCTTTTTTAATTCTGACATCCAGAAAATCTATAGCTTCATCTGAGCATGTGAGAGAAAATTTGAAAAAAGTGGTGGTATGTTCCAAATATTCTATGAAAAGTACTAGAGGTTACAATGAGAGGTTAATAGTAAGTGAATTAAGTCAGGGTAATATATATATAGAAAATCTGTATCTACATTTAAGACAATTTCATCAGAAGAGCAACATGGCCATAAATTTGCATGTAATAGAATGACATTCACGTATAGTAGTAATATACATGGTGTATGTGACATTATCAAGAAAAATTGGCATATACTTTTATCTGATGATAAATAAAAGAAATAGTAGGGATAGAACCCAAATTTGGATTTAGAAGAAATAAAAATCCGAAAGACATTTTAACACAAGAAAAGAGTAACCACAAGAAAAGTTCCATTTGTCAAGTAGGTACAAAACCATGTGGGCTATGCAAGGCATGCCACTGTATTAATAAAGAGACTGTTTTTAAGTATCCAGTAACAGGGAAATTATTTTATTTTAAAGCAAAAGCCAATTGTAGAACAAAGAATATAATTTATTTAGCTGAGTGTCAGCAATGCAAAGCATTTTAAGTGGGAAAAACAAATAATATGTTTAAAGTTAGAATTTTGCAACATCTTTCATGCATAAGAACTAGTAATATGCACAATGCACTTTATAAGCATATAGAGGTAAATAATGACCATCAGTTTAGATTTAGAGCTATTGCAAATGTATTTCCTAGTATAAGAAAGGGTAACTTAGTAGATGCCACTGAGAGAGAAGAAGCAAAGTGGATAATTGAGCTTTTAGCCCATAGGACACCAGGACTAAATGAATTTGTTCATATGAAAGCCGCCCTCAAAGACAGGAGGGTGCAGTATAAATTTTGATTGGTTGGAAATTGTTTTGAATTAGGTATTTAAATGTGACTAAGATTGTTTTTATTTCATCTGAAGAAGGGCAGAGCCTGAAAGCGCTTATCTGTGTTAAAAACTGCTTGTTGAATTTTGCCTTATCATATTTAATTAGTGTTTTATCGAAGGATTGTGGTGGTCTATATTTTTTCTAAAACTGAAAAACTACTGTTAGCCCAGACAAGATTTTTTACTGTACTTTTCCTTTTTATGAATACATGCACAAATGTCTAATGTCTCACTATGAACCTATTGAAATTAATAATGACAGCCTAAATAGCTCAAAAATTGATGCAGTTAAACATATGCAATTAAAAGTAAATCTGCATCTCCTGCTATTAAACATAAGGAAACACCATCTATACTTAAAAAAGAAAAGTTATATTTTCAGTTTAAATCACATATGCATTGATAATATAAGGCATTTTGTTTTTCATCTGTCCCAGTGTCATGTGTTGAACAAGTATCCTCAAACGTTTATATTCTATAGCACTTATCTCTATAAAAAGCATCACAGGTGCAAAAGACCTCATAAGAAACATGTGTACTGTAGTTAATAAACTGTTTGATATTAAAACATTGTTGTACATTTGAGGTTGAAAACTTTACTTATATATGTACTTCCCTATATAAGAAAGTAGAGCATGTGTACATAGCCATACAAGGAGCAATTTGTGTACTGCAGTTAATAAACCTTTTGATACTGAAATATCATTGCACAGTCAATACAGATGCTGTAATACAAGTCTTAACTATTAAATTGTATGTTACACTGGCTGACAGGTATCTACCCAAATTACTGAAATAATTATTAGTGTCACGAATAATGTCCACCTTCCATTTACCTACACATGCCATTACCAATCGAGATTTTCTGACAAATCTGACGGTGTTTACTTTCCTTTCCTTGTTAGATTTAAATTACTGATATCGTGTAACTCATTTCAACTTATTCAACATTCACCAAGAATGACTTTTTTCCAAAGCTTTTGTTATAAGAACATAAGTGGGGATAAACAGATGTTTAATACAGTCATTAACAGCTGTACATTTGGCATCACTGGAATAATACAGACATTTAAGATTTAACATTCTGCAAAACTGCTTGACATCTAAGTAAATCTCAGCTATTTGCCTAGTAGGAACATATAGAGCTATTAGCTGTTAAGGTGTCAAGTTAACATCTGATAGACAGATTATCACATTAATTGCGTCCTCCTTGTGTGAATACAACATGTCCATTTAGAAAGTTTGGGCATCTCTAAACCATTTCTAAGGTTTTTGCTTCCTATACCTGTATTTTTTTTTTTTTTACAACTGCTGCAACCTCATCACTGGCATAGCTGTCCATGCTAATTTATCAGAGCATTTAGCTGGTGGCAGCAAACACTAACCTTTAAATTATAGTTTAAACCATCACACTTTTCTTTTTTCTGCATCCTCGGGTATGTAAATCTCTTTACTCTCTTTGAATCATTACTTTGTCAAATGAAATCCCTACCCTTTAAAATGTACTTTTTTTTTCTTTTTTGTTTTGTTCAAGTGTTCTTTTAAATATCTTTAGTCTATTTAGATGTTTATTAGAAAAAAATGCTGAAAACTTAGACTATAGAACATGGTCATTAAATTCAAGCTCAACAGAGGCAGCAATCTGTTGTAAATCTGCTTGGCATCTTTTATGCTCATGTAAGGCAGCATGGATAATTCTGTTGAACACTGTCCTATCAAGTTCATAATTTCTCAATGATATCTATCCATGCAGGATGTTTAAATACACTCAAGCTGTGGGAGCATTTCATTTAGCTTTGTGTTTGCCTCCACAGTTACAAAATGCCAGGAGTTTGTTCTTATCTCTTTTGTACTGTTCATTAAAACTTCATTATTTGTACTTTAATACTTTTGGCCTTAATATTATCCATATCTTGTACAACTAGCAAACCTAAAGCAATGTTAATTTCTTCCTTCAAGTCATGTATTTCATTCACATGTTGCACATTTGAAAACGTAGGTTATTGCTGCTCTTAGAAATTCATATTCTGAACAATTACAAAGACAAAGAATTACGTATGTGATGTCTATTAATTTAAATGGCTGTCAGTGCACATTCAAAACAATACAATTATAAACGGGCAGGAGAGGCCTTAGGTCAACTGGTGCCCTAGGCAAAAGGGTTCCACGGTGCCCCCTACCACACCACCTGGTGCCCTCATCCTGGTCTACCTACACCACATAAATACTAGAAAAGCTCCCCTGCTAGAACAGTGCCCTAGACGGCCACCTAGTTGACCTATGCCTAAGGCCGGCTATGTAAACGGGCCAGGAGAATGCAATGTATGCTCCTTGGCTGTACAGTACAGGGGATGGATTCCCAACTGTGACCCTAGTAACAAATGTTCATTAAGCACGCCACCACTGAATGAGCCTGGCATGGAGGGGAAGGGATAAAGGAGTGGGGTTTGTGTGCCTCCAGAGCAATCTGGGTAGGGCTAATTCAATGATGGAGACAGGGTAATACACCGCTCATGCCTTAGAAGAGGGGATGGGATGCTTGGAAGGAATGCTCCTTTTGGAAGTGTTGTGGTGGCTTCTTCTGACAGCCCTTTGCATGCACCTCCCGGATACCTTGTCAATGCATGTGTTAGAGCCAGGTGAAAGTAAGCTGAAGAAAACCTTGAACCACCTTTGAAGTCTGCCTAAATGATGGCAGTCCCTGGTCAACCCTCACTGCAGCAAAGGAAACAAACAAGCCATAAGAGAGCTGATGACTGACAGAGTACAAGATCAAAGAAAACAAACAAAAAAATTCATCCAAAGCACTAAGTTTACCAGATGGTTTCTCTTTACAGATATTTTTCAGACAAAAAAGTACTACTCTAAATTAACCCATACATAGCAAAAATAATTATGAACTGTATCTATTTATCCATAAAAGCAAATATAAAATGTGAAGGTGTTTGTGGTCCAATGGAAAGTTTTGCATGTAGAAAACTATGCTGCTGAATATGCATAATTCAGAGCATTTTGTAAAAAACATTTCTTTACTAGAAAGGCTCACCCAGACTCTACTACATTTTCCTGTGAAAGAAAGGTTAGTTTGTTTTTTATTTGTGTAATTTTTTATTACTTTATTGCCTTTTTCTATTTTGAATACTGTGATTTGTTTTCTTTACCTTGTGTTTTACTTGTATTCTCCTTTTAACCGCATATTAAAACTTGAAAAGAGACCACAGCTCTGTCTCTTGTGAGTCAGGCAGAAAAACACCACTGTCTTTCTAGTTGCCTGCCCCTTATGTTAATTTTACCATATATTTAATTTCCTCTCTGCTTTTACTGGCTTTTACTGGCTTGTGTGAGTAAGTGCAAAATTATCATTTTGTGAAATCACTCCCCTTCAACTATTTAAATTTATTGGCCATCCTACTGTATTCCATAGTACCAGAATACAAAAGTGACCACCCCCTTTCATTCTATCTAGCTGTTTTAAAAATAGTGACTCTTCACTAAAACTTAGCTTTTTAGACAGGTAAAACTTAAGTTACCTACTTTTACATCTAACGCCTCTAGTGCACACTGGAGTGTTTAGGATAAACCATTTTTTTTTCATCTTACCTTTAAGCATCCCTGTGACTAGCACTTGCCCTAAAACCTGCTGGAAAGCACTAGGAAGCCTTAAACTGATACAAGCACTCAACTCTCCTTGTTAATAAGGAGAAATTAATCGTAGGCACTAAACAGCCTATAATTGCAAAGTACCTTGCTAAGGTAAGGGAACACAGCTCTTCTACTTTACAAAAAAAGCAACAAAACAGGCATGTCCAAGGGTCAGCTTCCAGTGATTTCTCCTGTCCATCTGGTGAATCTGGGCATACTGGGGCAATACAGCAATTCCCTCATGTACATAGACAACCCTCTCCTCCTACCACCCAACACTACAACCTGGGAGAGATACACTTACAAAACCAAACTGGAAGCAAAGCTCTCTCCACCCAAGATTGTGCTAGACAGTCAAGAGGAGAAGGTTAACAAGCAACACATAGCTCTTCTAAACCCACACCACCAACACCTCACATAGCACCACTAAACCCTTATATGCAGAAGCCCTTAACAGTAACCTGCCCAAGCAACAAGGACCTCCTAAGCTGAAACGCAAACAAACACCAATCACAACCAAAGTGTCACATAGCTGACAACACCAGTGTGCCACCCAACAACAGCCCCTAAGGCAAGACAATGTACCCAACACTTTAGTCACATGTGACTCTATAGTCAGCCACATGGATGTCCCACTCACCAGGCTGAAAAAGGAGAAAAGTACAGTCAGCTGCCTGTCGGGTGCCATGATCCGCCACATAATGTATGCACAAAAGTCACTCCACAACAAGTACAAATATGACTCTGTCATTGTCCATGCTGGAGTGAATGACTTGAGACGTACCTCCCTGGACTACATGAAAAGAGACATGGAAGAGCTCTTGGATCATGTGGTCCAGGCAGGTATGACCCTAGCCCTAAGTAGCATCCTGCCTTTGCCCAGAATGATACCACAGTGATTATCTTCAACAATTGACTAATCTTCTGATGTCATTCAAAGGGGATCCAGTATCTGTCTGCCTGGGATGACATGATCGACAGAGCATGATGCTTTGCCTGAGATGGACTGCACCTGTCACCCCTGGTATTCAGGTTACTGGCTAAGGCTCTTGCCACCCAATAGTGCCTTTTTTAGGCAAAGTTCAAAGGACAAAACCACCACCGTAACAGGTACAAGTATGCAAAATCTGAAGGTAATGCTATTCAATGCTAGAAGTCTAACCTCAAAATGCACTCTCTCGATGTACTCCTAAAAGTGGAGAACATTGATATCTGTGCAGTAACTGAGACCTGGTTCATGGCTCCAGAGAGCACCCCTGCAATACCAGGCTACAACTCTTACCACACTTTTCGGCCACCAAACCAGGATGGAAACACTAAAGGTGGAGGAGTGTCCATATTCACCAAGGATATTCACACCACCAGGCTAGTTGCCCAACACAATGCATCTGAAATTCTCCAGGTGCAACTAACACTAGGTAAGACTGCAATCCAAATTGTAGCTTGCTACAGATCCCCCACCATGCCCCAAGATTCTCACTACACATTTCTAAACATACTGGAAAATATTAAGATACAACAAAACACCCTAACACTGAGTGATTTCAACTACCCTGCCATTAACTGGGAAAACTACTCATGTACTAACACCTTTACCCAACGGTTCTTGGAATTCATAAATTCCAATGCCATGGATCAACTAATCCATAGTCCCACCAGGGTCTCCAATATCCTAGACCTGGTCATAACTAACATGAGAAATCGATGCTCCAAACCTATGGTCACCCTCTCCTTGGTCAGATCTAACCATAAGCTAATCACCCTTGACATCCACATCCCTCCCCCACCCCCCAGTAAGAAAACTTCCATAAAAAAAAAAACTTCTCTAAAGCCAACTTCATGCTACTCAAGTCAGAAATGACAAACTTCATGACACCCATGCAGACAGGAACTGAAAGTTCGACTGCTGAATCCAACACTAAGGCACTGTATGAGCACATTCACTCGTGCATGAATCATGCCATCCCAAATAAAACCAAGAAACTCTCCTCCAAAAAAAAGGAAGCTAATCTGGTGGTCCCCTGCCATAAATAAACTTTACAACAAAAGGAAGAAACTATTGCAGAAAAGAGGAAAATCCCAGGATGCAAAAAACTCCCTTACCAGCCTCAGTAAGAAGCTGAGATCCCTCATAAAATCCTCCAAAGCTAGTTACGAAAATAAAATTGCCAAAGATTCCAAAGACAACCACAAGGCATTTTATAGCTATGTCAAGAATCTAAATGGCAATGCTCAGATCTGCTCTGAGCTACAACAGAATGGCATTAAATATACTGATCCCAAGGATATTGCCAAATATCCTGGCAGATTGATTCAGTGCCAACTTCACCCCCCTCTCACCCCCTAAGGGGCACATCTCAATACCGAAAGATTGACAAATTTTGGTAATAATGGCCACACAGGTAAAAAACGCACTCTCCAAAGTTAAGAATATAGCATCCATGGTACCAGATGACAACCCGGGCTGTGTACTACATGAACTACAAAATGAACTGGCACCTCACCTAATTGTCATATTTAATCATAGCCTTACATCAGGCTTTGTGCCCACTGAGTGGTGCACAGCTACAGTTATCCCACTCCACAAGGGGGATCCACCTTGGATCCTGGGAGCTACCGCCCCATCAGTCTGATGAGCCTAATCTGCAAGGCCATGGAACATATTATCATGGAACTTATAAACAAAGACGTTGGCAACCTTCAAACACTGGACCCCACCCAGTTTGGGTTCATGAAGGGCCGATCTTGCCTCCTGAACCTGATTGACTTCTTCGAATCAGTCTTCAGAGCTGTGGATGAGGATAAGGTGGTCCTCACAGCTTATATGGACCTCGCCAAAGCCTTCGACACCATCACCCATTCTGGAATAATAGATAAACTTACAAAGCTGGGCATTAATCCCTATGTCACTCAATGGGTTGCCAAATGGCTTACAGACAGAACCCAGACTGTAAAAGTAGCCAACTCCAAATCCAGCCCCAGACAAGTGACAAGTGTAGTACCTCAGGTTTCAGTCCTGGGACCGCTCTTGTTTGGCATCTACTTCTCTGAAGTCATGCCAACACTAAGGAACTCTGGCTAACAAAGTTTGCAGATGACTGCAAAATGGGAGCCATTATTGAATCCCCAAATGATGTGGATATTCTACAAAAGGGCCTTACAGAAACAGATGCTTGGTGCCATAGGCTCAAGCTCATTGCCAAGAAATGTATAGCTGTCCCCTTTGGGAAAAAACATGCACCCATAAATTACTACATAGGTGACAGTACACTAGACTTAGGGATATAGGTGGACAGTGGTCTCAACTTCGATAACCACATCACCACAACAGTCAGGAAATCCTTCTATGTGGCACACCTCATCACTAAGGGCTTTTCATCCAGAAAAAAAGGAGGTCCTTGTCCCACTGTACTCATCCCTCATTGGACCCATTATAGAATACAATGCCCCATTTGGTATGTACCTCTCAAGACATCTGCAACAACTGGAAAGGCCACAGAAATACATCACTAAAAGAATCACAGGCCTAAAGCCGATGCCCTATGCTGACTATCTAAAAAAACCTCCAGCTATAATCTGTCGTATATTGTCTAGTGAGAGGTGATCACTGCTTAACATACAAGGCCATGTCAAACCCAGAGCTGTTGGACATGCTACACTTAAATAAATCCTAATCCCTCATTGCCACACAGTCCAGGGGTCTAAACCTTGTCATCACAATGAACAAAACATGCTGGGGGGATAGGTTTCTGACCCAGAGAATCCCCAGACTCTGGAAAGACTGCCCATACATATCAAGCAGAGCACCTCTTTGGCCCTCTTCAAAAGGAACCTTGACGATTGGATGGGAGATTCACCCCGGGGGTCATGTCAGTCGTCCTGCTAGACAGGGGTCCAGGGAAGTAAATATTGTGGGAAGAAATAGCCAGTGAATTGTTATGGCTAGGCTTGTATAGGCCCTAGAGCCGATAGCCTAGTACCAACCTATCAACCTATAAATAGTTGATGTGATTTCACTCAAAACTTTAAGAATTTTACTTACATAATGATATAGCAGTGTTTATTTGCTATGTAAGGGTTAAGTAACCTTCTGCCACGCAAGGAGTGTTGTTACATAAAAAAAGAAATGTATTTATCCAAAGGTGTTTTAACTTTTACTAGCTGCTGTAACTGAATCTATGACTTCCCAGATAAGATAGGGGACAGTACTTGTGATGACTAGCTGCTCCCCCTTTCACAGGAAGACTGCAGAATTTGACATAGAAAAATAAATAATATGGCAAGCAGTAGGAATCTTGTGGAGTTACAAGGTCCCATTTTAATGTAGTTAATTTTAGTTGAAAACTGGATTTTCCAATTATGTACTGTTTTTCATGGAAGGCTGCAGCACTGATCACTTTATGAGCTAAACTGGTGACATCAATATGATACCTAAATGTATCTTTCTTATAATAGCATGCATTAAGGTCACAGCATAACAGGCTCATATAAATGTTCAGGAACAACCACCACCACTACTGGTGTTGTATTATCTAGGACTATGCTCCATTAAATGCAATAATTTCTGTCAGGTTAATTTCACAGTGCACATGAGTGTGTATGTTTCATAGCACAAATCTTTCAGTGTGATAAGCTTCCCTCTTGGCAGTCATTTTCAGTTAAAAAAGGGCACATAATTTAGTAAGTTTACCTTCCCAAGACATTGAAAAAATATCTGAAAGTGTCAGCAGTA
Source organism: Protopterus annectens (assembly GCF_019279795.1). Lineage (NCBI taxonomy): Eukaryota > Metazoa > Chordata > Ceratodontiformes > Protopteridae > Protopterus > Protopterus annectens. The sequence continues at coordinate 973,051,017 of NC_056741.1, read as the reverse complement.
TTAAACAGAATATTATTAAACAACAAACTCTGCACCCCATAACTCACAATTAAGGCCAACTTTATTCAGTTCTCATTAGGCCAATCATTGAATATAATGTCCCCTTTGAACTGTACCTGTCCAGACACATGCGACAACTGGAATGCCCACAAAGGTACCTTACTAAAAGGATGCAAGGCTTAAACAACATGTCCTACATGGACCAACTCAAAGCCTTGCCACTATATTTGGTATCCTATAGACTGCTAAGAGGTGAAATGTGTCTGGCATAAAAGTCATCCTCCAACACATTACTGATGGATCTACTGCACATCAACAAGTCAAATGGCATCATAAATGCTCAGTCTACAGATCTAAACCTCTGCAATATCAACACAACTGTTTGGAGAAACAGGTATATCTCACAAAAGATACCACTGCTGTGGAATAGATCAACCATCCACATGAAACAAAGGTTATTCCTGCCCATTTTCAAATGCAACATAGATCTTTAGTTGGAAAACAGAAAATAAACCTCAGCACCTCCCCCTGTAGTACTAATGGGCAGATGCAGCTCCAAAAATACTCTCTACCATGCACGGGTCCCCCTCAAATTATATATGGTATGATCCCAGTCTCGTTAGGAGTAATATATAATTATTGACCATGGCATCCAACACACGTCACACAGACTTCAGATGTATCATTGCATGGCTGTCTGTTGCATTTGCCTCTCCTACAGAAAATATTTTCCTGTTACTTAAGAACTTTATTTATTTATTTATTTATTTATTTATTTATTTATTTATTTATTTATTTATTTATTTGTGTATTATTTATTGACATTTGTTGACTGGGAAAGTCCAATAGGTCAGGAACCCATTTTCAGTGGGGCCCGAGGAGAAAAGCTCAACAAAAATCAAGAGTACAAAAGTATAAGTATAAAAAGTACAAAAAAAACATACTCTACAAAAACTACAGTACAATAATAAAATAAGATATAAATACAAATCCCCTAAATGGCTGCAGATATGATAAAATAAAAACAAAATACATTCATCTATTATGCTATGTAGAGAAAAGCAGGTTACTAAATATAGACTTTTCAGAGTACTTTTATAGAACAGAAATGTATAGGAGATTATAGTGACAGTATAAGTAAAAGTGTGATAAAGTGATACATATAGTGCAGAAAATATTCAATTGTAGTGAACAAGTTAAATATAGGAAGTGTGGCAAAAGACAGCAGAATAAATGACTGTATCTAGATATGGGAAAGAAAGAAAGGAATCGGAGTACTGAACTACTGGAACAGAGCAATAAGATACTAGAGCGGAGGCATTGGCAGGTCCAACTAATTTAGCTAATTCAAGGCAGGCACAGCTAATTCAAGGTGGTTTGGTTGAGTAGCTGCAGCGGCAGCTATAATTTCTGAGTTAGTCTGTTTTAAGTGTGGTTTTAAACATTTTTAGAGAGTCTAGCTGAGTGATAGTTGTGGGCAGACCATTCCATAATTTGGCGATGGAGCAGGAATTAAAGCATTTTCCAGCTCGTTAGTTAGGTTTGGTTATGCATAGAAGCATTTTGTTACTAGAGCATAGGATCTTGGTTGGGGAGTATGTCTGAATAATAGTTTACAGAGCAGGGCACTTTTCAGGGTTGTAAATTAGTTGATGGGTGATTGCTAGCTGGGTGAAATTTAGGTATTGGGGAAATTCCAGCCAATTAAGTTCATGTATGGTCAGGCAGTGGTGTGCCTGATTTGGTAAATTAAAAGCAAATGTTGCAGTTTTACAGTAGCATGACTGCAGTTTGTTCATAAGTGAGATGTGTAGGTTAGTGAAAATTTCCATAGGCTTCCATAGAGGAGGGATGAGAATAGCAAAGTATTTGCAAGTTTTATCCTAGTGGGCTTGTCCAAATACAGTTTATGTCTACATAGTTTTCCAAGCTTGAAATTCTTCTTCTTTACAGTAATGAGAATGTGTTGCTCCAAGGAGAGTTTATTATCTATCATGACACCTAGTAGTTTAGCACACTTTAGTATTTCGATTTGTTTTGTGAGACTGTCTTGAAATCTCCAGTTGGTTCTTTTGCTGTAAATAGAAGGCGCGTATTTTTTGGGGGGTTCAGAAGTAATTGTGTATTATTTAACCAGGTTTCAATAGAGGTAAAGGCCTTTTGGGTGGTATTTTGGTGTTCTGTAAGGTTATTAGCGGAGGTGACAATAGTTGAATCGTCAGCATATTGGACAAGAGTACTATAATGGGAAGCAGTATGAAGGTCATCGATAAGAATATTAAAAAGGAGGGGGCCAAGTACAGATCCCTTTATTTGTCCCTTTAATGCTTCACCTGGAAACATCAACTATGTTCTTCAGTATCAAAATATAATAACAGCGTATGTAGTTTCCTTAACACTTCCACTCCTTCTCCTTCTATACTTCCTATTAAAATATATTTCTCAGTAGCCAGACATTTATTTCAGGGATTTTAAAATAAATATTCGTTCCTCCCACCTAGGGCCTTTGTCACACTTTTGCATTTTTGCTCCTAATCTGTTTTAGATAATCATGCAAAATACACATTTCTCCATCCCTACATCTGTTTCTTTTTTTTCTAGTCACTCTAAACAGACTTCCCAGTTATTCAGAGCCCTTTTCCCATCTATTTCCCTACTTTACATTGACTTTGTACTAAATCTCTGAACATCTTCACAACATCCAAATATTAATTGGGCCACCATTTTTCTGAACATACTTCATTTTCCCTGTCTATATTTTCTCATCATGAGCTGGAGTAGTATATGGTCTATAAGCCTCGTTTATTGCACCAAGATTCTAAGGACCTGATTCAGTTTAATAGCTTTTGTAATGCTTCCTCACTCCACAGCCATGTTTTATTTGTTGCCATTTTCCTTATCCCTTCCATATATCCTCTTATCCTGTTCTTTATTATGTCTTTGTATAGCCTGCTATTCTTCACATTCTGGATGAGCCTGTATTCTTTCCAAGGAGGGTCATTTCTTAGTAATGTAAGCTTTGACTCTTATACTGACTTTACAAACCATCTGGTATAGCACTGGCTGCCTGACAGCAACATCTACCAGTTGCTATTCAGTAGGTTAAACTTTGTCTCTCTTCAACCACTTTCTTCAAAAATCCATCTTCTTCCATTTTCACCACTTGCATATCCCAATGTGTGGTCATACATTTCTTAACCCAGCATAAGAATGAAACTGACTCACCCTGAAATTTAATTTACATTATTCTACAGAGCTTCATCCTTCTTCAAATGTAAGTCTTCATTTCCTGGTCCCTTCCTAATAAGGTACTCATCCATCTCCCCAAATTGTTGTCATTTTTAACTTAGTCTTAAAAAAACATATCCATGCCCTTTCACCTTTTTTTTCTAACATACGCAAGTGAAATAACCATTTTTCCATTCCTTGCTGTCAGAAAATTACCAATAGGGCACAACAAAATATGGCCTTGGAAATCCAGTGGTCACCTTCAACCTTCCCTCCACTCAACCTTTTCTTAAAGCTTCTGGTATCCAGATAAATTGTGACAAGTGCATTATGGGTTTTGTTTCCTCATATTGTACCCTTCTATAGTAAAATTCAAACAAAATAAACAAGGGAACCTAAAGAGTCCTATTATTTTGACTATGATATATCATAAAATCTTATCCCTGTGCACCTATTACACTTACCCTTATCAAGTCTTCTTCCAGAATGTTTGCCTCTGTGCACACAGCATAGAGCTGCAGAGTTTTGTTCCAGCCACATGTGCAAATGATGCTCTTAAATAAATAAATACATATTTAAAGACAGATAAGGATAATGGAGGTACATGCCTCACCCTCTTCTACCTTAACAAGATTTACAAGCATTTAAATAGATGGGGTGCTATGTAGCCTCAGTGCCTAAAACCCGTTAATGTCCCTTTTCATATCTTTTCTGATTGCTGTGAGCAGAATCAGCCACTCAACAGAATCAAATACATTTATACAGAAAATTAGCATCCCTGTATCCTGACTTCCTTGTACCTCTCTTTCCTCCACAAAACTCATCACAAACATTCATCCACTGTTCTGTTTCAAATGAATCACATTTGTCCTTCTGCTCCTTCTATTAACCATAGACTCGTGCGTAAAAGGGTCACATAACTATATTTTGTACAAGTGGTAATAACTCTGCTCTATCAACAAAATTTGTAAAGAATGAAAGATGTAATATTAATGACTTTGAACCTATGAAATCAGATAAACTATCTGCAAGAATGCCTGAATCAGCATTCTGCTGTTCCGTTATTCCAACATTAAATAAATGTAATGTCTTAACTGATGTTAGCGAACAGAAGGGACTACTAGACTCAGGCAGTGTGGTCACAGATAAAGGTGCAGTCTGCAGTTCCCAACTTAACACATGATGTGATAATAGGGAAAGATTTACCCCCTCTATATAGATGTGAGAAGGCAATGGGAAAATATGAATCCTTTTCATAGGCCACCTTATTGGTGAGGTAAGAGGAATTAGCAAGTAAATAAGCCTACAGATACATCTCTGCTTAACCTAGGAAAAGGCAGAACAACCAAACTAAGCAAATAATACGAGAGTAACTTGCAGACCAAACATATTAAGCAATACAAGAACATTCTGTAAAACTGGGGACAGTTTCAAATGTGTTTCATACAATATTCCAATTTACTTCATACAAATGCACACTAGCTGTTAATGCCCAACTTTAATCTGAGCACCAGTTATTTAATCAACAACACAGCTAGCCACCCCCTCCCAAGAAGAAAAAGCAAAAATATTCCAATTTATTTCACACAAATGTGCACTAGCCAGCCCTTAACACCAAACTTTAAGCTGAACAAATGAAGAGGATAAGTTCCCATAGCACACTTCACACAAAGGCACGATAGCCAGCCTTTAAAATAATATGAAAAGGACAACATTACTGTCACCTGTTCCCCAAAAAAGCATAAATATTCAGATTTATTCATACAAATGCACTTATGGGTGGAATTTTTACCAACCAAGTGAAAAGGACAAGTTACAGTCATCCACAACACAGCTGGCTAACCCCCCCCCCCCCGCCAGAAAAAAGAATAAAAATATTACAATTTGTTAACACAAATATTCACTTCCCAGCCTTAATGGCAGAATTTAAGCTGAGCAAATGAAAGGGCAAGTTACTTTAAGCCACAGCCCAGCTAGCTACCCCCCACCCCACCAAAACAAAAACAGGGCAGAACAGTACAATGAAAAAAAGAGCATAAATGTCCAACTTAAAATATTTAAACAAATGCAAACACACAGACACACAAGCACTCATAAACACACACACACACACACACACACACACACACACACACACTAGCCTAGGCTAGCCACCACCCCCCTCCCCTATCCAAAAATAAGAAAATGTGGTTATATTCACATAAAAACGGCTTTCCTTCAGTCCAGTAGTCCATAGTGCCCAGGCTGATTCACTTGCTGTGATTAATCCAGTTAGTCAGGTTCAATTAAAGAAACAAAAAACAAAAAAAAACTTTTCCACTGCAAAACTTTATACTGCATTGTATTACTGTACAACTAGAAGGCTGCTGTTAATTTTAAAATTAACTGTGGTTCTCCCCAGTCTTGTCTGTAGTTCCTTCAGAGTTTCCTCCAATCCTATGCTACATTTTCATGTATGGATGAATGGACCCACAGACGCATGCAAGAGGGGAAAAAAAGCATTAATTTCGGAGACAGATCATGGTCAAATAGGACCTTAGAAAGGGTAATGGACTGAGTCCTTACACACACTCAAACACACACACACACACAGACACACACACACACACACACACACACACACACACACACACACACACTCACACACACACACACACACACACACACACACACACACACACACACACACACACACACAAACACACACAGCATGCCTCCCAGCCATTCAAATATACTCATCTACATCTCCCCAGTTACCATAAACACTGTTCAAAACTCTGTGTGCATAATATTTTCTTCTTTACTACTACAACGATTACAGATATTTGGCTTTAATTTAAAGTTTTATTTCAAATTGTATTGCACAAACACAGATAGATATCCACTAAACAAAAGAATACATATAAATGAAAACAGACTTAGCATTAACAGTAAACTTTGCTGCCCTTGAAACTCACATTCAAAGAAAATGCATCGGGTTAGTGGCAGATAATGTTTACCTTTGGACTATTTTCAAACTATACGCCCCTTAAAAACATTTTAGGACCATGCATGTATACATACATGTGTCCTTTTTATTCACCTTCCTAATTGTATTAAATTATATTCCTTGTATAATACAGCACCACTTGTTAGAGTGTATTTTTAATTTGTAGTTTTGAACATTTTTCCAGTAAGTAATGAAACAAATCTTGTGATCCAATAATGAGAAAACTGCCCATTTTAGAACATTTCAACCATAAAAGGACTCTCAAAACTTCTGTTATTACAATCCACAAACATGAGTCAATGTGTACGGTACTGATCTCTGAAAGAACTTTTCACCAAAGTACAAACAGCTGGGCATACTTTCCGAAATACTACTTTTTACCGAAAAAGCACTTTTGCGGAAGTATACCTGCAGCTAGAGGGAGTTGTGAGGGAATGACTGTTGCAGAGATCGTACTATGGTGCAGATAAGGGAATATTCCCTTTTCCTCACTGTAGTGCGATCTCAGAGTGAGAATATTAAAGTGGGGGGGGGCAAGGGAGGCTTGCTCCCCAGCATAAAAGTAGATTTATTGTTTTGTTTTTTTTTAACGCACTTTAATGAAAGAGCTTTTTCGGTGAAAGCGCTTTCATTAAAGAGTGTTCGGTGATTTTGGATTCGGACTACTGAACTTCAATAGTCCTAGGTCTGAGTCAATATACACAATCTCTGCAGAAGTAAAAGTGATTTGAATAATTTTGCATTAAAGAGATCTGTAACTAATGAAGAGGATGCTGATAGCAAACAACTTTATATTTCATCTACAAATTTGGTGCTTGCTGCCCTTGAAGAATAAATTACATTTGTTACATTAAAAAAAATGGGTAAGCTGGTAATATTTCAATAGGGAATGGATGGCAAACCTACAACTGGTTCATAGTTGCTAGGCATCTCGTCCAAAGGAGTACACAATCAGGACTGCAACACCCCCATCCCCTCCCCTTTAAAGTACAACACAGTATCAGCAATTCATCTACATGCTGTGGAAGTAGAACCCACAGTCTTTTACGTCAAAAAGCAAGTATGCTACCTATTGTGCTATGATGATTTGCTAAACAAAACAGATGCACATTGAAAACAGACTTAGCATAAGTATCAGCAAACCTTTCTTCCCTACCTTGAAGCTCATAATTCCTTGAAAATGCACTGAAGCTTACAATTCCCGGCAAATGCAATGAAATTTAATTCTTTAAAAATGCACCAAGACTCTTTTTTTTTTTTCTAGTTTGGTAGTTGGTGTAGATAATTCAGGCACTTGTTCCCTGTAACCAAGGTACAGGGTTTGAGCCTAGGGAAATTTACTAATCTGCATAGATCTCAACTGTCCAGTGTTCCACAGAATGCCCAGATTTTTGCCTCACATTTTTGGTCTTTTCCTCATAAAATTTGTGTTTTTCTGGTAAATCTCTGAGAAATGAGGTTTCTAAATAACAGCATACATTTGAGTTTCAGACTTCATATTGTTCAGAAAATGCATGCAAACACAAATCCTGTTATTCTAGCAACTATATGAGTTTATACAAGCAGTATTTTAATTCTGTACCTATTTTTGGACTTTTGTACCCACATTATTTTAGGTTTTCTCCAGATCTGAGAGATATGATAACTCCTCCAACACACACACACACACACACACACACACACACACACACACACACACACACACACACACACACATGCACACAAATGTCTTATACTTAAATTCTGTGCATAACACACACGTCTGTACATGCGCATGAGTTTTACATTCAAATTCCACAAGGAATGTGGAAAAGGAGTATGCAACCACTGTATGCATGTATTGATACATGCAGGGATGCATAGACAGAGGGCATTCTTAAAGAAGGATTTCCTTAAATGATTCAGCTGTGGACTTTTAAGCTTTTCTAGTTTAAGGTGCAAAATACTTTTAAAAGGCAAAGTGCACCCCTTTCTGTTTGCACCCAGTGTGGACTGCATCCTCTGCCCCTACATTAATATACCTCTGGGCCAAAACAGATCTATCATATCAACATTCTGAAAATCATGAAAAGAACTGCAGAACTCTGCAGTTAGCTTAATGGCAGAAAATGATGGAACTGGTGGAGAATGAAAACTGACCCCTGTGTCTGCAGTACATGTTGAGTGCACATTATCTAAGCCAGAGGAACAAGAAACAGAAGAGTTTATGTTAAAAAACAAGGGGGCACTTTTAGAATTACCATGCAGAACAAATCTGATTCAGCACCATATTAACAGCATTCTAGGAGAAACGTTTAGCTTAAAACCTTTCAGAACACCATATTCACAAAGAAATTAAAAAGAATGATGGATGAACAATTATAGAGGCTGGAGAAGGAAAGATTCTTGACCACTTAAGATCTGACAATGTGGTACTGGCAAATCCTAATAACAGCTGAGACCAGGGAAAGAATAGCCGTTTTAATACCAGAGGGCCTTTTCCAGAATTTCTGTCCATCTATCTGGGCTGCATAATGCCCTACACCCTTTCAAGGATTAAAGGGCAGACTCTGGGGCTAGCCACACAGCAGTATAAACATTTGCTCAAAGGGATTCAGTCCCATTGGCTAACGTTGATATGATGCCCAACCCCATGCAAACATAGAAAACAGGGGTTTGATAACAATGATAGCAATGACTCAAAATATTCTTTGTCAAATATACTGCTGCTTACTAAGATGATGTCAAAAACAGTCTGAGGATTGAGATTTCCAAGTAGTTAAGCCATAGACTGTTCTATATTATTACAGACAAGACAAGTGGACTGTATATGTCCCCAAGTGCAAATTAGGCATGACAAAGGTAAAATATGTAGGCTCTGTACTATGGAGGTGGATTGGCAGGCCAAAGAAAGGAAAACTAGAAACAGTGAAAGACTATCTTAATCTAGGCACTAAGAAACAAATGAAGGCATTCATGGGGTTAGCAAGGCACAATTAAAAGTCTGATTCCTATTTTGTATCAAAAGCTTGCACTCTTACAGACCAGACAAAGAAGATGTTCCTTAAATAAAAATATGGACACTGGCATCTGGAGGTAGACAATGCATTTAAGCAGTTGAATGAAATATTGCATGCAGAAGCTGTTTTAACATCCCTGGACTTTAGTATACTTTTAATAATTTAAAACAATTCATCAAAGGTAGGACTACAGGCTGTGTTCCACAGGCATTTGAATGGGAAGATCATCGTATATGCTTTCTAAGTTCTAAATTAAAAGAATTAAAAGGACAGAGACCAAGTATTCTACTATCAAAAGGGAATGCTTTTCTTTCAAGTGGGTGCTGTCACTAAAATATAATTGATTTGGCTAGGACTTCACATTGGTCACAGACCATGACCTCACATGTGGCTCCATGAGAAGCAGGATGGAATATTAAAGTTTGTTGTCAGGTACTCCACTTACATCCATTTAGGCTTACTGCAAAATGAAAGATAAGAGTTTTATCCATCACAAAGTTGATGGCACGTCTAGGGCTCACAGTCCACCTGGTGGGCTTTAAAACATTGATGGTCTTGCTGTGGGGTTCATTGTAATATAATGCAGTGATTGTCTTGCTATGGTGTGTCAAAATAATGTGAAAAATATTTTTGTACATAAAGTGTTTGCAAATAGTGAACATCTTGTAAGTAATATGGTTGTAAAAATCTCTAAACAGAATGCTTAGTAGATGTTATACTTCTGTTTAAGGCAGACAGGTACATATATTGTACTTAAAAAAGGTTTCCACAGAGTGTTGTCAACATCCAGTCTTCTTATTGATGTAGTATATGAAGTGGAGGGATATGGCCTTGGTAATCAGTGAAGTTTACCTCTCGAAGCAGGAAGAGTCTGTGCCTTAAATTATGTGTTCTGTAAAGAACAGACAAGCTGGAAGAACCTGAACTTGCTTGTAGACATTTTATTCATGGATTTATTTAGAAAACCTAAACAAAGTGAATCTTTTTTTGCATGGTACCAGCATGCTTACCCAGGAAAGCAAATGTCATCAAATCACAGGTGTTACAAATTACATGGCTTACTTCTGACCTAGACAACACATATATTAAATTTACAGTACTGAAAATACAAACAGAGCATTCTAAACAGCTTATACAAATGATCTTCCAAACCACTATCAATGTCAGAAATTAAATTCATCCTGAATAAAGCTGGGTCCTAATCCTTCCTTCCTTCCAAAATCCACAGGTAGATTTTGATCTTCGGTACAACGTACTAAACAAGGAAAGATGCAGCACGTCTACAGCTACTGACTTGCTCACTGTATTTTCTAGACATCAAAACATAATTTACAAGAATTAGAAACTTATAAGAGGGAACAAAACACTTCTTTCCCCTTGGAAATAAACTCTACTTTCTTAATCAGGATGTCTAAGCACATTACACAATGGCTGAACAGATGGTCATCTCTTCCTGCATGGTTTAAGGAAATCATGGGGCCTATTCATGCACACACTGTGATGTTTTCCACTTTGTTAGCAATAAGGATGAGTTCAACAACCCAGATGGTAACTTCTCTTACCATCCCTAAGTATAATCAACCACCAATTTTCAGGGAGTGCATATATATTGCCAGCTACAGCATTTGTGACAGTTTCAATGTGAATAAAATACTCTTACAAATTCAAGCCTCTGATAGACCAACTTTTACTTCACCAGCCATAAACACAACTGTGATGATTTATTTAAGTATTTTGTTACATCAGGCCACACTGCCAGCTTAGCTTTTATGTGCTACAGTCTATTACTTCTTCTGATAACAAAGGGATTCATCTCAGTTTTAGAATACAGTTGACACAATTGGAAGAGCAAGATTACTGTCTGTAATCACCCCCCCTCCCAAGGCATAATGAGGTTTCTTCCAATGAAAAGTTTCCTCAGACTTCCACAGAGACTGTGATTGTTTTTTTTTTTTTGTACAGAAATACAGAAAATAAGATGAGCAACATCAAAGAAAGACAATTAGGATAGTTTAGCAATGCCCACAGTTGGACTTTTTCCAGAGGATTAAAATAAAGAATTACCCACAGCACTATCATTACTGTCTTGGCAGCTGTAGGTTTTACCTTTGGACTTTTCTACTTATGTTTTTCCCCCTTGGTTGCTTATTTACTCTTTAGTTACTTAGTTTTCTACCAGAATGTTTTCTTATTGTAGTGCTGGTATATTTTAGATAATTTGTTGTTATTGCTTAGCAAGATTAATGAAATCTAATTTTTGACCATGTTCATTAGCATTCTTCTTCTTGAAACATCCAGGTTTTAGAAGGTTTTAGGCTGCAATACATTATATCCTATTTAGAGTTCTGCGTATGCAGTTTTAGGCTACACTGCATTATATCCTATTTAGATTTCTGCGTATGCAGTTTTAGGCTACAATGCATTATATCCTATTTAGATTTCTGTGTATGCAGTTTTAGGCTACACTGCATTATATCCTATTTAGATTTCTGCGTATGCAGTTTTAGGCTACAATGCATTATATCCTATTTAGAGTTCTGCGTATGCAGTTTTAGGCTACAATGCATTATATCCTATTTAGAGTTCGGTGCATGCAGTTTTAGGTGGGTCTGTATTATAATATCAAAGTCTTAAAACTTTGAATGTTATAATATAGAACCATTTTAAAAAAAGACCACATCATCAACACAGAGATAGAGAAATTTTTCCCAGGGAAAAAATTTGCTGTTCTGACAAACATACACACAGCACAAGCATACTAAAATAAATAATCCACACACATACACTTCACAAAATCCTACACTAAACCATACATACACTACTAGCTATCCAAAAGTCCCTATTGCACTCACCTTTACCCGCCTCCCTAACCCTAAGGTCCCTATCACACACTCACCTTTGTTTGCACACTTACCTTTCCATAACCTTAGGAAAGTATTTGATATTCTGCAGCTTTGCTATTTTCATTACAACATTCAAAGTTTTAAGACTTTAATGTTATAATATAGTCCCATTTTAGGCTAAAATGCATTATATCCTATTTAGAGTTCTGCGTATGCAGTTTTAGGCTAAAATGCATTATATCCTATTTCAAGATCTGAGCATGCAGTTTTAGGCTACAATGCATTATATCCTATTTAGAGTTCTGTGCATGCAGTTTTAGGCTACACTGTATTATATCCTATTTAGAGTTCAGTTTTAGGCTACACTGCATTATATCCTATTTAGATTTCTGCGTATGCAGTTTTAGGCTACAATGCATTATATCCTATTTAGATTTCTGTGTATGCAGTTTTAGGCTACACTGCATTATATCCTATTTAGATTTCTGCGTATGCAGTTTTAGGCTACAATGCATTATATCCTATTTAGAGTTCTGCGTATGCAGTTTTAGGCTACACTGCATTATATCCTATTTAGAGTTCTGCGTATGCAGTTTTAGGCTACACTGCATTATATCCTATTTAGAGTTCTGCGTATGCAGTTTTAGGCTACAATGCATTATATCCTATTTAGAGTTCGGTGCATGCAGTTTTAGGTGGGTCTGTATTATAATATCAAAGTCTTAAAACTTTGAATGTTATAATATAGAACCATTTTAATCGAAAGACCATAACATCGAACACTCAGAATAGAGAAATTTTTCCCAGGGAAAAAATTTGCTGTGCTGACAAACATACACATAACACAAGCACACTAAAATAAATAATCCACACACATACACTTCACAAAACCCTACACTAAACCATACATACACTACTAGCTATCCACTCACCTTACCCGCTCCCTAACCCTAAGGTCCCTATCACACACTCACCTTTGTTTGCACACTTACCTTAACCCGGTCCATAACCTTCGCTCCACAGTCGAGGAAATAGCAAACCTGCAGAAATGGCCCACGGAATACTTTCCCTAGGAAAGTATTTGATATTCTGCAGCTTTGCTATTTTCAGCGTTCGGTGCATAGGGTTCGACATTACAACATTCAAAGTTTTAAGACTTTAATGTTATAATATAGTCCCATTTTAGGCTAAAATGCATTATATCCTATTTAGAGTTCTGCGTATGCAGTTTTAGGCTAAAATGCATTATATCCTATTTCAAGATCTGAGCATGCAGTTTTAGGCTACAATGCATTATATCCTATTTAGACTTCTGTGCATGCAGTTTTAGGCTACACTGCACTATATCCTATTTAGAGTTCTGTGTATGCAGTTTTAGGCTACACTGCATTATATCCTATTTAGAGTTCTGAGTATGCAGTTTTAGGCTACAATGAATTATATCCTATTTAGAGATCTGCGCATGCAGTTTTTGGCTACACTGCATTACATCCTATTTAGAGTTCTGCGTATGCAGTTTTAGGCTACACTGCATTATATCCTATTTAGAGTTTTGCGTATGCAGTTTTAGGCTACAATGCATTATATCCTATTTAGAGTGTTGCATATGCAGTTTTAGACTACAATGCATTATATCCTATTTAGAGTTCTGCATATGCAGTTTTAGGCTACACTGCATTATATCCTATTTAGAGTTCTGTGTATGCAGTTTTAGGCTACAATGCATTATATCCTATTTAGAGTTCTGCGTATGCAGTTTTAGGCTGCACTGCATTATATCCTATTTAGAGATCTGCATGTGCAGTTTTAGGCTACACTGTATTATATACTATTTAGAGTTCTGTGTATGCAGTTTTAGGCTTCACTGTATTATATCTTATTTAGAGTTCTGTGTATGCACAGTTTATTTTAAGTGCATGCTCTACTCTGATACAATAGAGCAAAAACCACCTCATGGGTGTGGACATATGATGATTTATCCATGTTTAGCGTGGTTTGTTCATGTGGCTGTGATAAATTTTATGATGGAATACCTTACTGCCTTATATAGGCAGTTGACAGTTTGTTCTTGACCAACAAGAAAAGGATATAAGGGAGGATGATGAGAAAATAATTTAGATGTTAAAAATTTTAGTTTGGCATGTCTTATTAGACACATGTTAGCACAATAGGCTTAAGTAATGCATTATTCATGTTATAAGAGAAGTTTGATAGGAGGATTTTGAATTTTCTAGCTGATGTAATGATTATTTAAACACACATTATACTGTTATTTGTTCACAGTCTGATGAAGTCAAGATAGTGTATGTCTTGAAGACGAAGGCACTTAACTGTATTTATTTATTAAGATTACAATGCATTTTAAAGTACTGATTTATTATCTTGCTGTTGATTACACGTTTCCACTGTTTTCCAGTTTTCATAAGATATATAGATATATAAAATCCCACCTACTTGATGAAATATCTGAAGAAGTCTGTCCATACAGATGAAGATGTTTACAGAGCACAGCTCCCAGCTGTCTCTTTTTTTGCAGAATATCTATGAACATTGCCTCTTATTTATGCTCTGTGCCTCATAAACTTTTTGGTTTCAGTTTTTTGATAAAGTACTCGGGATGGCAGTGTCAGTAATGTCACTCATTAAAGTTTCATACTACTAATTGTTCCAAAAATACATGTCGATGCAAAACCTTTTATGGTATTAGCTTTAAGTGAATTACACTGATATTTTAAAAATGCTCTATGCTCCTGTGTCTTGTCCCCCTTTATTTTTGTTTTAATTTTTGAGCAAAGACAATGAGAGCTATGTCACCTAGCAATACTTTGTAAATGTCTGACCAGTCCAGAAGAACAGTGAAAAATCATTAGCAAGGGGTTCCCCTTTATGGGTAGATGTAGCTTCTCACCACTTCTCATTTCTTCCATTCCATTCTATTCAACCAGAATGTTTCAGGTTACTGTCCTGGCTAGCACCTCTAAACAAAAATTCCACTCTATATGGATACTAAGGAGCAGCCATGACTGCCAAAACTTGAAAATGAAACACAATACTAAATGGAAAGATCATAGAGTTTAATTTTGCCATCAATAATAGATTAAGAAAGGGTTTAAAATTAATATATATATATATATATATATATATATATATATATATATATATATATATATACACACATATATACATGTGCCACTGTTTTCTCATTCAGAATATGACAGGTTAAGTAACCTGCATTGAATTATTGCAAAAGCTGCAGCAGGTAAACAAAAATGTGATTTAATCTGCAATGTGTGTATTTTTCAGTAATATCAACATTTAATTTTAACTTCCTGTAAAAAATGTTGCGCTTGTATTCTATCTTATTGTAATAACTTCATCATACATATTATGTAAGTTTGTCATTCTACTGCAATCAATTATTGTTGTTGTTGTTCATCTTATTACAAAATACCTTCTCTATTTTGACTTATGACCCAGGTCTTGCTTGAACTGGGTCCTTGGACCAGCACTACATTACATATGAAGGCATACTAAAATTGTTCAAAACAGCCATATGTCAATGTCACTAAAGTCAACAAAAGATCTTCAAAAAAATCAGCAAGCCACTACCCATACAACAAAAGATAATCTCACAGCATGCAAGTTAAAAACACTGTTTTTGCAGGGTGACTTCCTGCACCCCAGACACCCCCTGCTAATTTAAAAGTCTAACTCCGAGATTGCACAACACAGGGAAAAAGCATATTCTCCAACCCTGGTACTGTAGTGGTCTCACACTTCAGCCATTTGTTTGGTCAATCAAATTGTGAGGATTAAATAGATGTCGACTTTAATGACACTTTATTAAATTCCAGGCACCTTGACACACACACACACACACACACACACTCACACACACACACACACACACACACACACACACACACACACACACACACACACATGCACGCGCACACACACACACTTTACAGTAGCATTTTGTGGTACTAAATTCTGTATGTGTTGCAAGTACTATAAAACATGCATATTTTTAAGTATTTTGGCTTTGAAGAACTGCTATTGTCATTGTGTGATGTGAGTAGTAAGTAAATAAAGTTTCTTTAAGATCACCTTGACTATGTGAAGCATTAGACAGAGGGGAAATGTGTACCTGTAGGGTTACTGAATCATTATGAGACCAATTAAAGGGTATATTTTTTTATAAAAAAAAAGAATTTTCTAAGCTCTGGCAGATTTGCAGACATCTCAAGGGGTATAGCTCATAGTCATATACATGAAATTTGATAAGGACGTAAGCAGTAGACACATTGTCCTGCGTAACACCTTTGCTAGAGATTTGTTAACACATCAAGGGGAGGATTATTGCCCTGGTTTGGAGTTCTACAGCAGAGTGTTACTGTGACTCAGTCAGAGGGAAAAATCACGCCAGGAGCAAGATTCCCAGGAAGGAAGCATGTCTCCAAATGCCTGTAGTGGAACATTCTAGTGAAGTTGAGTAACCATGTATCTTGTGTGGGATGATCTAATTGTGAATCAGGTTTATTTGAAGTCGGCAACAAGTTTATTTTAGCCAGCCCAGAATCTGACTTTGCATTTAGACTTTTTACTTGAATGTTAGAAAAATGTGTACATGTGCATTTTCCTTTCCTCAGACTCTAACAAACTAAAATATTAGCTCACTTGGCTTTGCAGATTCATATAAAACAAACATTACCTTAATCATCAGCATATTTGTTAGCTAGGCTGAGTCTGTGCAATGCTGTATAATGAAATGGTTAGAGGGATACTGCTCACCGGCATAGTCTTGCCTTTCTATCAGTTTGCTAATAAACCACTGAAAAGGGGCATGATCTGTTACCAAACTGAAGTGCCTGACTAAAAAATAATACTTCAGGTCACAGAAATCCCACTTTATTGTTGGATTATCTCCTTCAACAGATAAGCATCACTCACCTTCCTGCTGAAATCGATAATAGGGTGCATTTTACCTTGAATGACTTGTTCCCTTGAATTGACTGTTCCCGATGCTGCTGTATGGCAGTTAACTGCTGTATGTGCTGTTGCTTCCATTAAGCCTGAATTATTTGGATTGCCATATGGACTGACTTTTTTGAAAGTATTCTGGAAAAAAATATTTATGCTGGACCTTTGGCGGTGTGTGTATATACATATATATATATATATATATATATATATATATATATATATATATATATATATATATAAATGTACACATGTTTCTTTGAAATCTCACTTCACTGAATTTGAATTCACCCTGACCAAATTGCTGAAAACTCAAATTACTGAAAACTAATTTCCCCCAATCGCATTTCACTGAAGTGAAGTACTAGCACTGTGTAGAGTACTATAAGGCAAGTAAAATGTATATGCCCTATTCCCCACTGTTGTACAATCCTGGAGTTAGTATATATAGTTAGGGGGGTGGGGGGCATAGACCCCCACCTAGTTTGGTTTTATATTATATTTCACCAAAAGCTTCAAAACAATACATTTTAAACCATAGACGTGCATAGTTACAACACCAATGATTAATTATTTCCAGAAGGCAATATATATCCAAACTAAGTGGGGGGATATACCCACCACACTCCCCAATGTGGGAAGATGTGCCCATCACACCCCCTAACTATATATACTAACTCCAGGATTGCACTACAGTGGGGAAAGGGCATATTCAGTAATTTGAGGTTTCAGCGATTTGGACAGGGCGAATTCAAATTCAGTGAAGCAAGCTTTCAATGAAACAAAGTAGTCCCATACACACACACGCACACACACACACACACACACACACACACACACACACACACACACACACACACACACACACATGCAAACACACACACACACACACACACACACACACACACACACACACACACACACACACACACACACTCAAGCGCGCGCACACATTTTTTATGGCTTCTATCTTTTCTAATTATGGTCTTACCTACTCTAATCCTATAAAGTACACTAAGAGCTTAGCTTACATGGTACTCAGTTTAGTTTTCTTAACATTTATAGTTGAGATAGACTGTCTTATGGAGTGTAAAACAGCTTGCCCTTTAGGTAAGTGAGATTTCCAGTCTGCTGAATGAATTGCCGCATCTTCCTGTTATGCTGCAGGGCAGTGGAACTTTACTTAAGGTTCACAGGTAAGTAGTCAGGAATCAGTCTGCAGACCATGAAAAGCCCAGCCAGAATCCTCTACTCAAATGTTCCCTCCAACCGCAAGGAACACAAAACAGCACAGCACAGACCATGGGAGAATTTGAAGCTGCCCATCCAATTGTTATCTTACTAGCTTGGACATAATTCAGTGACACAGGGGACACTCCAAAGGAATTACTTCATCTAAACAGGCTTTCCAGTTTTCAGGCTTTTTTCAAAAGCACTATGTACAGTATTAGTAGCAGAGAACTTAATCTGATCCCCATATATACTCACACTTTTAACACATTATCACAATAATTGCTACTTCTATGAATTAGTGTTCTTCTAAAGGTACTGGCTTATCAAAGCGATAACTTTTTAGTACTATATTCTTATTTTTTACTAAGCTAAACTCTTTTAAAATCATCTAGTTCTAAATTAGCTAATGCTTTTTGATTGCTGTTGCTGTTGGGCTTAAGCCAGAACTTTAAAATATGCCTTGAGTTACACATCTGTGCATATGCTACCTGACATTGAGGTATATACATATTAACTGTCCAGATAAGAAATGTTATTGCTTGTACCTCAGGGTTTATAACATCCATGGCTAAATGTTCTTTCTTAAGCTTATCATAGCCCAATGGCCCATGCTGTCAGTTTTTTTCCATGTACACGTATATTTTCAGTGCATCTTCTGTCAACTAGGATGATAGGATTCTTGTCCAGTCTGTTTGGGTCTAGTTACCTCTGGTGGCATAGCACCATATCACTCAAATATCACTAAATAACATACCAGGTCATCCTTCCTGGTGAGTTTATTCAGAGGTCGCATGTCTTGGGGTTGGCAACTATGCTGACCAATGTAATCAGCCATTGTTGTATTTGCACCAGCTTTTGGTAAGCCCCACCTGTAATTATAGGATTTTCCCCAGTAATTCCCCAAAGTTTATGGATGCTAGTCTACCATACATTGAATATAGCAGTCACACTACTACATGGAATTTGTAGCTCAAACATGGATTGCACTTGGCAGCAGAGGTACTGTAAGAAAGTCCAAAGAGAACCTGGAGGACATACTATAGGAAACAAAGATGTATTCAGTACTTTAGCAATCTAAAATATTTATCTACTTGACTTTGCAGATACAAATAAAGCAAACAGTACCTTAGTTATTTTTCATAACAGTGTTAAGTCCACAAATCCCCTTCAGGACACAAGCTCTCCTCAAACCAAAAGTTCAGGGTTACAGGACTCTAGTCATCACATCTTCCAATTCTATAAGCAGGTGTTCCTATGGGTAAAACTCCATATTTGAACTAATTAAGCTATCACTCCATTATTCTGTTTTCCTTCAGATGAGCCTTTGAGTGTCCTCACTAAGTAATACCTTAATCCATTATGCTGTACTAAAGATGCCACAAAAAAGTGTGAAACCTGGCATGTCTATAGCTAGTGGGGTTTGGATTTATTGGCTTGAATGTACCCACAAAGACTTAAAAAGTAAAAAGTCAAGGGCATCCAGAAGCCATGTAGCTGAAACTCTGGTATGTCCTTAAGGGGTCATGTGCATTTATCCCTTGGGCCTCTGCTGCAAGTGTTTACTGTATTATACAATGAAGACTGTAGCTTGGCTGAGTCCTTCTTGCAGGTTTTACTGAATAGTTTTTCTCTGTAACCTATTTAGCCCCTTGCTTGGATGATCTTCTGTATGAGTAAATAACTTCCTGTGTTTATCCCTGCAGACTACTTCTTTTTATACTTCAGCAACTGGCAGTTAGGACCTTATGATGCAGCTAATTGCTGTCACAGTATTTCCATACTCAATACTGCAGTATGCATTCTAAGCACATATCGAAAGGAGCATATACTTTCTCCGTATATAATGTATTGCAACGTATACAATTATACACGTACTATACATATAGTTATACATACAGACATAAAGGTATGGCTATAAATATATTTGTCTCCAGTTTGTATCACAGACATGGATGTGATTAAAAAAAAAAGACACACAGCTGGTTTGACTTCTTACTGGGTGACATGTGGCTGGAATAAGAATAAACTTATCAAAATATGAAGTTATGCTGTCGTCTCAGAATAGAGGATTTGTTCTCTTTAAGCAAGGACAGGGTCAGCCGCCCTTAGTAGAGAAGTCTAAGAAGCTTTTGTTCCCATTCCTCCATGATGGCAAACTCGTGAATGTATTTATTTCTCACTTATGCTAACACCACTTTTATAGTCGATCTCATTGGAAAACTGACGGTGCTTTAAACAGATTTAGGGTAATTTGATCAGGATATCAAAGATATTATCCTACCATGTCAGGTAAGTACATTGGGATCACTGAAATCTACCTCAGCTTTAATCAACCTAGGCACAAATGACCTTTATTTAACATCTTGCTTGAAGTATGAATAAGAGCCTGAGGCTAACAAGCAGAGAGTGATACCAGCCACAGTCTTGTGGTTACCTAAATGATGTGCTTTGATAGAGCAGCAGTTAATTTATCATGCAAAACATTTATTTTACTCATCAGTCTATATTCCCATCTTTAGATGTGCCCACTACCTGTGGATAATGACAGTCAAAATGAAAGTGTAGTATAATCAGTACAAATCAAGTCTCGAGATCTTCCATTTACTTCTATGAACTGAGACAAATCTGCTTTGTTAGTTTAGTTATCTTTAACAGTGATCTCCATGTACCCCTTGTTGCAGTTGTTCAGGGTACACTGACTGAAAGGAATACTTAGCCATACCTCTTAACCTCATAGTGCAAGAAATCTGGAAAAAGGCCCAAAAATTGGGACAGATTTTAAATATTGCTGTTATAAGCTGCGAGAATAACAGGTTAGTGTTAGCATGAATTTTCTGAAGGATATGAAGTATGAAACTCAAATTTATGTCATTATTTAGTGACTTCAATCTTCAGCAATCTGCCAGAAAAACTACAAATTTTATGAGGAACAGACTAAAATATGGGGCAAAAATGTAGGCAGTTGAGAGGTATGCTTAGAGCAGACAAAGGGTATGCAGCTAGAGTGAGTGTCTCTTAAGACTAACCTTAAAAAGCTTGGCTGAACCAATATCTTTAACTTGGGAATGAGAACCTTGCTCTGTTTGGCCTAGCCTGTTGCCACCATGACCATAACCAGGAAAGTCAGAAAGAAACTTAAGGCATGTATAATGATAACAGAAACATACAGTGGTACCCAGTAATAACAGCATCCCTCCAAAAAAATAAAATGCCTCAAAGTTAACTATGACACTGGTATTTAATGTGCCATGTTGTTAAATACATACACGGGAATACAAATCCAATGCCATTAGTCTTTGAACATCATAACTTCACATTGCGCATATTTTCTAATGCTCTATAGTAAGCAGTGTGGTATCCACTCCTACTGTTTCCATAAATCAGCCAAAATGTGAAATGTCAAATGTTCACTGTTAGTCTGACTCCCTGTTGAGCAGAGAAAAACTATTAAGTCTATCATGAGCTGAAGAGCTGTCTTTCAATGAACTAAGCCATCAAATTATCCAATCTCCACGGTTGAAATTCATCATCTCTCACATCATATATGTAATATAAGTCAGCTAACC
The DNA here is from genome assembly GCF_019279795.1 of Protopterus annectens. Classification (NCBI taxonomy): domain Eukaryota; kingdom Metazoa; phylum Chordata; order Ceratodontiformes; family Protopteridae; genus Protopterus; species Protopterus annectens. Next base: position 973,029,176 of record NC_056741.1, on the reverse strand, counting down.
CTATCATTGCACATATATTTTCTCTGCAATACGCTGTATATGCTTTAGTGCTGGAACCCAAGTCTGCAGAATAAGACAATAAGATATCTCCAGAGTAATGTATGCAAACAGCAATTAAACTTTTATTCATAATATCTTAATTTTTAAAGTCAACATGGGATTTTCGCAGCATTCTTCTTTAGAGATACACATCAGCCAGAAAAGGAAAAAAAAAATTCTGCTTTCATCTGTTTTATTTCTGAAGTTGCTTCACAAAAGTTATATTTGCAGTGATCAGTCATTATTTCCAAGGCAGCTAAAAGCTAAGCTGAAAATATAGAGCACATGTATATGAATTTATTTAAAAGTAAAAAGGTAAAAATCTCACAGGGAACTAACAATAATGGACACATTAGAATTACTGCATATATCCAATAGATATCACTTTTAAAATCAGTGACGTTTCTTTAATTTTTATGAATTTTTGCAAAAAGTAATGGTTTAGGTCAGTCTTCAATGAATTCACTTATACATTATAAAATATATAAAAAAAGCCTTTGTACATGATGACAGGGTGGAATCTGTAGGAAAATACTACGCTTTGAAAATGTGCAAGCTTTATTTGATACTGAAACACATAGTTATTCATTTTGTCTTGGTTTCTGAAGACTGGGCAGATTAAATTTAAAGAATAAAACAAAAATTTCCATTTCTGGGCTGTATGCATTATAACTGATCTCAAAACTCCTAAATGGCCACGTGGAAATGAAAGCTTTCCACACTTTGTTACAAAGTAAATGGCAACAAAATGTTCAAAATACAGTACATGCTCGGCTAACTACAACCAAGAGTAGTCCAAGACACCTAGTCAACCAACACACATGCATGCACCTTACCATGATGCAACAAATGGAATAAAAATGCAATCTGAACTCAGATGTAGCAGTCTTCTTTGCTTGAAGTGCTAAACTGGGAAGAGGTGAATTGGTACCCATGTGCTTGGTAATATAAACTCTACACAAATTATGAAAAAACACATATCTTTATTTTCAGGAGAGTAATACTGAGCCCAGTAATAAAACTGACTACATGGTCAAAAACTCAATTTCTGCCATTTCCTAGAGGTCTCCCTCCTGTCACTACACTCTGCCAACAAAAGAAATAGTAGCTTTCTTCATGCAGGGTTCTGCAGGCCAACTGTGAAAAAATAAATGCATTTCATTACATATCTTTCAATCATTTTTTGCAATGGGTGGGGTGGGAGTGAAGTCTAAGCATCGTAAGTAGAAACAGAGGAATTTCACCTGCTAGTTTGCAGGGTATACTATTAATACGTTTTCCTCCTTTTAGTTTTTATGATGCTTAATGGAATATCTTTTCTTATTGTTATTCCTTCCACCCACACCCTTTTGCAAGGAATACACTGCATACACATCAATGGAACTTCGCGCTCCTAGTTAAGTGATAAACTGTTAGTTCCTTGAAAGTATTTATGACAGGTTCTTGTCAAAAGTCCAAGTAACTAAACAAATACATTTTGTATAATATGGATTTGAATAAAATACATGTTTGTGTCACATGTAAACATTCAAGGTACTGAGAGGTAATTTAAGGCCACCTAGTCCTTAGGCTTAACATTTTTACAACAGTTATTGACAAACATTGTATTCTCCTAAGCACAACTACACAACACTAGAAATGTGTATCTGTTCCTTTATGTGCAAAAGTGCACATAATGCATGATGCAGATGTATGTACAGTACATCAGAAAATGTTATTACTGCTTACTTTGCCTTCCTCACAACATAAACCTGCTCATAAAATTTAACAGCTAGTGTCTGGTGCTCAGACCTCTCTAAACCCATTGTAACAAATTATCCATCCCAGCCAAGATCATACAGCCTCATTCGTCCTGTCCTGTCAAGTGCACATCTGCAGCAGGAGTTCATCTGAAACGACAGCAAAGCACTTCTTACTAGGGTCAGCCTCCCCTTCTCAGGGTTTGCTCTAGTCATTTCATACCGGTTTTCAGAAGCAGATGGAAAAAAGGCCAACTGGCTCACTATTTCTGTGCTCAGCATGTAATTGCATTAGCTTACAATATACAAGAGGCTTATGAGTCCTTTCAAGGCAGCAGATTGGATTCAGATTAGACTCAACAGATGAAACAAAAACATAGGCAATTCCATACTGAAAGAGAAAGCGGGACAGTGGGAAGAAGACAGACAGTGAGACAATGAGGAAGGGGAGATAAGGAGATACATGCACACAAGAGAGTTTGTTGGAACAGTTGCACTGCGGACACTCCCCCCCCCCCCCCCCCCAACGCAGACAAAAAGACAAGAGATGACTTATAGCTTCTACTGGCATCTAGTGTTGCACTTTGTGTATCTCACACTGACAAAAAAGTGATAGGCTTCTGTTAATCTGCTACCCCCCCCATAAAAAAAAAAAACGAAATGCAGTTTTTCTGTCATCTGAATCTTTGCTTAGCTGAAACATTTACTCATTTTAATGCTAAAATATGGTGATACAAATAGTAATACAAACAAATATGTCCAAGCTGTTAATGTTATCAATCTAGATCAGTCAGAATAAAGATGACACAACATAGCAGAAAATAATTGTGCAATCGCTGCTTTTAAAAATCTTTCTTAAATACAAATAAAAAAATCAAACAGAAAAAAAACGAAAGAAACTAGAAGATAGAGATGCCAAGAAGCATGCTGCCTTACAACCCTGTTTGTAAACTTTGCAGTTAATTTCTGACACACGATAACAAAATCATCCCGTTGGCCGCACACAGCATACCTATAGGTACCATTGGTATGCAGGTAACATTTTCAAGAGGTAAGTAATAATCTGTTATCCAGTACCTTGTGAAAGCAAAGCCATTGCAATTCTGGGCAAGATGTTCCTAAGAAGAGAGCTGTTCATTTTTATTCCCTTGATTGCACTCCCAGAAAAAAATCCTTTACTTGGAAAAAATAGACCCGATCAGGAGATTGCAAAAGAATCTTGCATTCAGTCCCAGCGCTTGCTGCAAAACATAGGATCCCGTGATTGACAGGGAAGCATGAGTGGCTGTATGGGCGGGCCAATGGGGAGAAAGAGTGAGGTGGGGTTAGACATGTAAATCGCTGTTAGGAAGGTGGCCAATGAGCAGCGGCGAGTGGGTGGGTCCTAGTAAATGCGATTTTTAACTTGATTTATTGGGATCTCTGATGAGCATTGCAGCAAGAAAGACGATGGAGGCGGAATGGAAATATGGGGGTAAAAGAAATTGCTATTACTGTGGCATACTTGCCTTGTGAAACAGGATCGATTCTAAGAACTGGAATTTGTGTAGGAGGTGCGTTTTCTCTCTACAGCAGTTGTTGTTTTTCTTAATAATAACTTAAAATATATAACAACAAAATTGCGGAATCATTAAAAAGGCTGACGATATTTAAAATGTGATAAGAGGTAATGCTGAGATCCTGGAATATTCACTGATTGGACAGTGAGTTTATTTGTGTATGCTACCGTTATTAGTCCTTCTTTAGAAAGGAATACACATTTAAGCAAAAGAATGCCCTACTTTGTAAAAGTTCTCGTTTTAATGGTCTTTTTAAAATGAAATAATCGGATGTGTCCTGGTAGTTATTTTTATATTAAGTAGTAATTATTGCTGTGGAAGAAAACGAACTTCCTTTTCCATACTGACGAAGTAAAATGCGTGATCCACATATCTCAGACAACAAGAATGAAAAACAGATCGATGGTGAAGAAACAGTTTATTTGTGGGGGTGGGGGCATCTGGTGAACGGCCCAAGTCCTGTTGCTTGTTAATGATTAATTGTCCATAGGTGAATAGTAGCTTCGGCTTTAGGCGCGCACACTTACTTTGCCTTCGAAAATGATAAAGCCACAAAGAGAAAAATGAGGTGTGCTGTATGTAGAACAACTGTTAAGGCAACTCTCTCTAACTTGACAAGGATACAATCTTGAACTAAGAAAAGTGTGTGCACAAGTTAACCCGAGTCTCCAGGGCTTTTTTCTAAGTAGTGTGGTTCCATGGTTGAAACAGAAAAAGTACCCTCTTCACTCCAGAGTAATATGTTTGGTGGCTGGTATTTTCTGTTAGACAGCTCTGTTTATCCTGGTATATAAATGTCCTTTTTCACACCTATTTAGGAAAAAAAGCATTGGTACCAGACAGAGGAAATTGTATTAAATCTTTTCTGCTAAAGCTGAGCGTGATTATATCCAAGGTATGCACATTCATTTGCTATGAGTTGCTGTAATGGCTGATTGCAACTGACAAGTTGACAGTTGTTATCCTCTGCATCATGGCCACGAAGTAAACATACGAGTACTGTTCCTTCATTTGATTCTTGGCTTTATTTACCTACTGCAAGGCGCACAAGTAGTATAAAAGCGTGTTGTGCTTTTTGCTGTATAAAAAAAATATATACGCTATTCAGCTGCTCTTACTGTAACTGTGTTCTGCCTATTTTATTACCTCATTTTGCTGTTCTGCGTGCTTTCAAGTGCTCTTATTCTGCATTTATTACTGCTTGTAGGTAGCCTGATTAAATTTGTCTGCTGTTCTAAGCACCTCAGTTTTGGCTTTAGCCGTCGTGCTTCAGGCCAGTCATTAAGATTTTTGTGGTCTACACTCTTGTGGACAAACCCTAATCAAATCCTGCTCTCCCTAAGTCTGCCAAGTATTCAGAACACTATGTCAGGACAATTCCCATCAGTTTCTCCTGCCAGCCTGGTCAGCATGGGCATACTGAGAGCAGCAACTGCCTCATGTTCACAGACTGTCCTTTTCTCAGAATTTTTCTACTTGCGAGAGAAATGCATCTACATCAGTAAGCTGAAATCCATGCTGTCTCGTGCCAGAGTCAGTACTCCTGACAAAGAGGAGATAGTCAGCACAAGCACCACACCACCCACATCACAGAGCCAAGCACAACACACCTACCTATGCAGGGGTCTTCAATAAAAACTTGCCTAAACAACAGAGATCCTCAAAACATACACACAACACCAATCACATCACACACAGTAGACAACACAAACACAACCCATCAGGCATAACAGTATACCAACACAGCCAATAAGCCATAATAATAAACCAAACATACTAGTCATCATTGACTCAATAGTGAGACACACTGATTTCCCCCTCACCAGGCTTAACAAGGAGAATATCACGGTCAGGTGCCAGAATCTGTCACATCACGCACGCACTTCCTCTCCACAACAGGTACAAGTATGACTCTGTTATTGTCCATGTTGGTGTGAATGACTTGAGACATACCTCCCTGGACTATATGAAGAGAGACATGATTGAGCTCGGAGTACGTGTCCTAGGCAGGAATGCCCCTAACCCTAAGCAACATCTTGCCTTCACCAAGAATGATACCAAAATACTAACAAAAAATAATAGACTTCAACAATTGGCTGAGTTTCTCATGTCTTTTCAAGGGGATCCAGTATCGGTCTGCCTAGGATGACATGGTTGACAGGCCTCAATGCTTTGCCAGAGATGGCCTCCACCTCTCACCCCTGGGGTTCTGGATCTTGACCAAGGCTCTTACCTCCCCCATTTTGCCTTTTTTAGGCTCTGCCCAAAGATAAATCTTCCAACATATAAAATCTGTCAAAAAGCAAATTGAAGGTCATGCTGCGTAATGCTAGTAGGCTTAATCAGAAAATGCACTCACTGGAGGCTCTCCTCACACTGGAAGATGCCGATGTCAGTGTGGTCATGGAAACTTTGTTCAGGTCTGCAGACAGCATGCCTACCTTACCAAGCTATACCTAATTTCACACTTTCCGACTCCAAAACAAGTTTGGAAAGATTAAGGGTGGTCTAGTCTCTATCTTCATTAAGGACAGGCACACCTCCAGACTAGTTTGCCAGCATGATGCACTGGAATTACGCCAGGTGCAACTGACAGTTCGCAAGATACCCATCCAAGTTATAGCCAGCTATAGACCCCCCTCCATGACTCAGGACACCCACTCCTCCTACCTGGACCTACTTGACTCCATCAAGGTACCCCCTAACACCACGATCCTTGGTGACTTCAAACTGTTCCTGCAGTAATGCACTCACCCAATGATTCCTTGACTTCATCAATTCTAATGCACTAGAGCAGCACATCTCATCCCCCACAAGGGGAGATACCATTCTGTACTTAGTTCTCACCAACATGGGAGACCGCTGCACCACTCCCATAGTATGCTCTTCCCTTGTGAGATCAGATCACCGGTCTAAAGGAGGGTATCGGTAGCTTCACACCACTGCCCCACTCAGAAAATGCAGACAACTATGCTGAACAGTACACCAGTGCAGTATACAAGCACCTGTACAACTGCATGGACTCAGCCATACCCAGTGGAACTAAAACCTGCTCCTCAAGGAAACACAACCCTATCTGGTAGACATCCTCTATCAACAGGCTTTGAAACAAAAGGAAGAAACTGTTGTCCATGGATAAAAAGGAACAAATTCCAAATTGGAAAAGCTCCCTTCTCCGCCTCAACAAGCAAATAAGATCACTAAGGAAAACATCCAAAGCCAATTATGAGTTGAAACTAGCCTCTGAAACAAAGGGAAACCACAAGTCCTTGAGTTACATCAGGAACCTCCATGGTAAAGCCCTGGTTTGTTCCGAATTAGTACTTAATGGTACCACTTACACTGATCCTGTTGACTTAGCCAACCTGCTGTTTGATGGGTTCAGTGCAAACATCACCCCTATTCCCCCAAAAGGCCTATTTGACATCCCCGATACTTGTCCCACACCTCACATCTCTGTAGATCAAGTGTTAAAGGCCCTATCCAAGGCAAAGAACCCAGCTTCCATGGGACCTGATAATATCCCAGGCTGTATTCTGCACCATCTCCAGCAAGAACTAGCTTTGCCATTGAGAACCCTGTTCAACCACAGCCTAATTACAGGCTTCATTCCAGCAGAGTGGAGAACTGCCACTGTCATCCCTTTGCACAAAGGTGATGCCACTACTGACCCGGGAAACTATCGCTCCATTAGCTTGACAAGTCTGATCTGTAAAGTCATGGAGTGTATTATTATGGATCTCATAAACAAGGACATGACCCCACCCAGTTCGGATTTGTCAGAGGCAGATCTTGCCTGTTGAACCTGGTTGACGTCTTTAAGACTGTCACCAAGGCCCTGGATGAGGGAAAGTCAGTACATACAGCTTACCTTGACTTGGCCAAGACCTTTGACACAATCCCCACTCTGGCATCATCGAAAAGCTAACACACCTTGGCATAAATCCTTATCTCGTCAGGTGGTTGGCCACAAGGTCAAAATAGATGCTAACACCTCCAACAGCAGACCAATCACTAGTGGTATTTCCCAGGGATCTGTCCTGGGACCTCTACTGTTTGGCATCTACTTCTCAGTGGTTCAGGAGAAGACAAAGGGCCTGTAGCTGACCCAAGTTTGCAGATGACTGTAAGTTGGGTGCTGTCATTGACTCCCTACTGCAACAGGGTCTCACAGCTACAAATAACTGGTTTCAAAGTCATGGCCTTAACTTAAATGCAAAAAATGTATTATCATACCATTCAGCAAAAACGCTGCCCCTACTGATTACCACATCAATGGCATCCCCCTAAGCATGCGACCTGTGATGAGAGACCTGGGTACTCAGGTTGATGATAATCTCACATTCGACTATCATGTGGCAGCAGTGGTCAGAAAAGCCTTTTACTTGGTTCATCTCATAGTTAAAGGGATTGCATCCAGAAAAAAGGTTATTACCTCTTTGTACTCCTCCCTCATTAGGGCTATAATTGAGTATAATGCCCCATTTGGTATGTAGCTCTCCAAACACCTGCATCAGCCAGAAAGGCCACAGAAATACCTCACAAAGAAAATCCATGGCCCCCAACATATGTCCTATGTGGACAGGCTCAAATCACTATCCCTCTACTCGGTATCATATAGATTGCTCAGAGGTGATCTGTGTCTCTCCTACTAGGCAATATTGGTCCCTACCCTACCAAAGATCCATAAGTCTAACTCCTTGCATATTACCTGCCCGACAGGCCTAAGTCCAATATATGACATCAACAAAACCTGCTGGAGAGTGAGATTTGTCTCCCAGAGGCTGCTCTGTCTCTGAAATAGACTTCCCATACTTGTCAAACGGAGTACCTTACTGACCCTCTTCAAGTGCAACCTTGATTAGTGGATGGGAAACCACAAATTTGTCCCAGGAGTTCAACCTTTGTCCCTCATAGACAGGGGCGACAGGTGCTGACTGAGGGTTCTTTTTTGGGAGATTAACTTTTGGCTAGGTTTGTAAGGGTCCCAGGGCCATTAGCCTAGTAACCTCCTATGATCCTATTAAAGACAGCAGACACTAGGGAGCCTAGTTGATGTGTACTTGTTCATCGCACCTATTTCCATTAAGTTGCAAGCACAATTGTTTCACAGATTAGTCAGCTCGATATTGTTTCTTTGCATTATGGGAAATACATTTAGGTTTACATGGATGCTGTCAATCTGTTTAATCAATCACACAAATGGTTGTCCCAGTGATATTAAATGCATTAAAGGCCTGTTTCAAGCTTTTGTTTTCAGTTTAATATTGCCATCATTATTTTAATTGCATCATATAAATAGTAATACAAAGTATTTTACAACAGCCTTTTAAAATGTTTTTGAGTTTGCAGAGGGTGAAACTTTTTTTTTTTTTTTTTTGCTTTACTCATAGGTGTCTGCCTGATGCCTTCTGTGCCTTCATCCTCTTGGGCCCATTCATTCTGGGTGGACGACACCAAGCAACCCAGGGTGGATGAGAGCTCTTATGGACCATTCATCCCTGCCTGGGAATCCTTGTGTTCCTCCACAAGAGTTGAATAGTTAGGAGTAAGTCAGTTTGTTGGTGCTGTAAGGATGGCTTACCCTCTCCCTCTGGAAGGAGTTTTCTGATGGGGAAACATGCCAGATTTTTCTTGGCTGCGTAGTACGTATATTATGGGCTTGGAGGCTCAAATTCCACTATATAAACACCTAAGAGTTCCTACGAGGTATTACTCGTTTGCTACGTCACTGATGCGTCCCTCCTGCAAGGGTGGGCAAGCTCGTAGCAGTCATGACTCCTCCTCTCTCTGGCTATATCCTGCAAGCACCAGAGCTGCTAATCTTACTTTGGTCACACCTGCACAGTAGTCAGGGTTTTATTCTTCAAGACAACTCTGTTTTCAGCCTTCTGTGATGTCAATGTCTTTTGTAATGACACTGATTCTAGGTGTCTAGATGTCTTGATGCTTCACATACAATGATTTGTATGGTTAAATCTTGTAAAATAAAATATTTTAATATTGCACCAGCAACATAAACATTATTGTCACACAAGTTGTAAAGAAAGGATAATCCCATCTGCCAGAAATACAGCCTTCCTTGTAGTCTGACATAAGAGTAGTGAACTGGGGACAGTAGAGAGAATAAGATGCCATGCATTGCATTCATTGAAGTAGTGTCCTTCTCTATAATATGCAAAACTAGTACTAGAAGGTAGCACTTTGTTTTTGAATCAGGGGATTAGTGTTTTACAACAAAGTTGTGCACAGCACAATGTGCCAGAGAGAGACAACGGAGTGAGGGTAGATGTGATTCTAAGAGCAATATGAAAGCAGGCGCATATACTAATGAGTATAGTGTACAACAACAGTTGCCCCAGGCTCCAAAATATTGCTTATGCATTGATGTCCGTTAAAGTGACTAAGTATATTGGGGGTGCTTGCCATTAGATTTGGGCAAATATTTGGCAGAGATCACATTTGCTTGTAGCAAATGCAAGACATTTTGATTATTGAAATTTATTACTGTGGATTATGCAGGGGTATCTGCAGAAATGAGTTGCACACACAATGCACTCCAGCAGGCCAGGGTTCTACATGTGGTATTAGAGGGTGAACTGCAGATGCTTCCATACATCTGCAGACAGCCAGCATGGTGGGGAGCCAGAGTGTAGTCAGCTCTCTGATCAAGAAATGGACAGATACAGATTAGACAGAGAGCTGGTGGTGGCTGTGATTTGAGATGTATACACCTCACTTCTTCATGTAGCCTGTAGAGTTACCCATTCCCAGTTGAAACCAACAAAACTGAGCCTTTGTATGCTGGTCTCTGTTGCATTCTAGTGTCGCATGACTGATCCATACGGGTGTCAGCTGTTAGTTACATAAGAGAACAATTCCTAGCAGTCATATGCAGCACGATAATGAAGTTCACCCACTTCCCATCAAACACCACAGGAGTTGCAGGCTGCCATGGAATGGAAAATTGTCAGGTAGTGTGCTCAGCAGACAGCATCTTTATTAACCTGCTGGCAGCACACCCCATTGGTGCACACAATGGTACATAGTGGAGAGAGAGTGTTCTAATAGCATTTTTCCAAAAGTGTGTGATCCCTGAGGGGCTACTGTTTGAGAAGTATACCTGCAGACAAATACTCCCATACTTTATAATGCAGTCATCTAATGTTCTGCACACTTATTCAATCAAATGGCTGCAGTTAGCTATTGGAACCTTGGCTCCTAACAGCGTTCAGTCTCATCCACATCTTCCAAGGATGCATTCAGTAGAGTAGATATTGCAGTGTAACACCACAGAATGATTGATTGGTATGCCCAAACTACAGTTTAGGTGTCTGGATATATGTGTATACTACAGTACATGCCAATAATTTCTGCAGAAATGGTTGCTGTATTTAACATGGTGCACAGTATGATCACATCCAATCCCAGTGGCCTGCCAGACCCAGGTGTGGGTGACCCAAGAACCTCAGAGGTCTGAAGAGGATCTATCATATGTTTCAGAAGATGATCGGGAGGACACTAGGGGCACAACATCCAGTCATGGATGACTAAGGCTGCAGTTGTATATGCTGTTCAGTCAACAACTGCCTCAGAGCTTTGTTATAACAATCCATTTTTACACTTGTACATAGAGCAACAAGTGATGTACTCCCATTGCTGACAGCAGACTAACATGGCAGGCACAGTACACAGGCTGTGGGTTCTACACAGGGAACATCTTTCATACCATAAACATCTAAAATTTGCTTTCTTACAACACATACATACCATCTGGTAACAGAAAAATGTATAGAGAATTATACAAGTGTGGCACTTGGATGAATGCAGTTCAGGTAGAGCAACTGTAGCAGCATACATGTATGTGCATGGCCCACATGAGCCAGTGTAAGAATATATTCATTAGCTATGTGAACTGTAGTGTGTGCATGGGTCACCAATATGTGTTGGAGTTGGTAGTTTGGGACAAGGTTGGGAGTGGAGTAGCAGACCACAAAAGTGAATTAGGGTACAGAAATGAAGTGTTGGAGTTGGTAGTTTGGGACAAGGTTGGGAGTGGAGTAGCAGACCACAAAAGTGAATTAGGGTACAGAAATGAAGTGTAATTGTGATCTTGCATGGTCCACCACCTGGAGGATGGGGCCAAATTGCTGCCACACTGCTGGTTGCACCCTGTGCCGATGCAGAGTCTGAAATAGAAAAATGCTATGCTGCACATGTGCTGTACAGAAAGCAGTCAAAGGAAGAGCACAGCATCCCAGCCAGAGTAAAATGGACTGTCACCAACATGTGATCATCAGTTGATGGTATATTTGTAAATATTGTAAATATTGTGGCAAAACAATGGACACTCAAAAACTGTGAAGAAAAATGCAAAAGGTAAAATTGTCATGTACTATGCAGGGTGGAAAATGTGTTGAAGCACATGTGGATCTTGTTTACAAGTGTGACATGTTTTAATGGAACTGTTAATTGCATAAGCATGTGCTGCTAGACTGTGGAATGAATGTGTTATGTTGATGTGAAGTGTACACCATAGCAGTATCTTCAGAAAAACATTGTTAGAAACACAGGTATGTCATTACATATATACCAGTGCAACCACTGGGGGCAAATAGTAAAAGAGTGTTTAGAAGTAGCGACATGCCTGTTATCCATTGATAACCTGACAGTATGCAGGTGTAGAGAAATGCAGTTGTAGCAGTGTGTGCACCAGAAGCCTACAGAGGTATTCCACACATTAATACCTTATTTCTATAATTATAGACTTGTATTTTAGGGATTCTGCAACTGTTTCCTCAGTCGAAACAAGTGGTTTTCAGATATAGTCTCAGTGGGGCAGCAGGTAGCACACTCGTATTTGGTACTAGAAGATCAGAAGGCTGTGGGTTCTCTTCTACTCCAAGTGATTGAATTACTAACAATGCACTGCAGCATTAAGGGTTCAATGCTCTTGTTTGTCCTATCCTTTGGATGAGAAGTTAAACTGTGGTCCCATCGGCTTGAGTTAATGGTACTGCAGGTGAATGTAATAGATCCCATGACATTAGGAAACCTAATTGTACCTGCTGCCCCACTTCTAACAATGGTACTGTTATCTCTCCAGACCTAACTACCAAACTCCTAGGAATAACTATAGATAATAATCTCAACTATGACACGCATATTAACAGTACAATAAAAACAGTCAACAAGAAACTTGGATCCCTCTATAGAATTAAACCCTTTCTTACACCAGCAGTCAGGACTGCTATAGCCAGAACTCATCTCATCTCCACTCTACTCTATGCTTCACCCATTTATACAAATCTTTCTAAAACCAACATTAACAAACTGACAGTATCCTATAACAATATTGCCAGATTTGCTACTGCCTTTCCTTTCAGAACTCATCACTGTCTTAATCTTAAACAACTTGATTGGTTAGAGTTTCTACACCATCTACACTTTTCACAGCTTACTATTGCCCACAAACCCCTGTATCAACCCACCAATACTCCTATACTCTCAAACCTACTTACCCCTACCATAATCCTAAAACTTACGCTCTTCTAACAAACTACTGTTTAACATTTGCAGATCCAACAATTTAGCAGGTGACTCCCTTTTCTCTAATACCATCGGTGAGCTATGGAATCTACTACCCACTGAACTCACAACTCTCTGCTCTCCTATACTTTTTAAAAGGAAACTCAAGCTTCATCTCAAGTCACACTGGTTATGTTCCTGTACTATCCCTGACTAACTGTTGATACTTCTCACTTATAACTACCTGCATCATCCTAAGCCTTCCCTATAAAATCTGCTTATCATGAAACTTTTGAGTGAATTCTTTATATATACTTGCATATTACATCCTCTCATGAATATTCCCTTATTGTTTACTGCTCCAGTCATGCTCAATGGTAGTAAGGCAGTTAATATTTCATATCTTAAAAAAAAAAAAAAACTTTTTTCTTATTTATACATCTGTTCTACTCAATACTATTTTCTATATTGTTTTTGGTATATGACTTTATTGGTACTTCTTCCTTGATTGAATTTTGCATGTGTTCTTCTGTAAACTTTTTCAAGATTGTACTTTATAAATGTTTTTTATTGTTTATTGTTTTTTGTTTGTTATTCTTGGAGCTTTTCTCCCCGGGCCTCTACTGAAAATGGACATGTATCCAGCTAGACTAGCCCGGTCAACAAATGTAAAATAAAATAAAATAAATAAATAAATTTATCAAAAAGGAGGGGTAACTTATGTAAACAGGACTGTTACCGTTGAATCATATGCACAAACATTGCAGAAATAAGTGTGTATACACAATTGGTGTTTTGAATCATATTTACCCACACTTTTCCCATAACTGTTTTTTATTTTACATTAATATTAAAACAGTCCCCAAGTTGGTTGTACAACAATTCATCTAGCAATCCAAAGTATCCGTACATCACTACCAATAATTGTCATAGATTATTTGCTGTGTGCACTGATTAAGGTATGTTCATACAACAGTGTCTCTAATGTTACAGTCTTAAGCCTAGTCAGTGAAAAAAGTAGGTATAACAGTATTCCAACATTGCTGTATCCTTGTACAAAAAGTAAGATCATGCTGCATTGTTTCTCCACAATGACAGACATTCTTTAATTTTCTGTTCATTCACCCTTTAATTGCCAGAATACCCAGCATCAGTTTCTAGTGAAAATCATACATTCCATATATGCCAACAAATCAGAGATGACATTCAGTAATCATTATCTGTATATTCATACTCTGAGCAGCCCATGGTCTAATATCATATAACCTATCAGTGTTTGATTTTTACCACAATTTTCTATGCAGTAAAATACTCTTAAGATAAATTTTCCATTCCAAACATTTAGCATAATATTGTCTAGCAAGATAGTCTTCCTGTAGACCTCTTTTATCAGGGTTTACCTTGCATCCCCGTAAAAAAAAAAATAATAATAATAATTAAACATTTCTAATAAGTTTTTTTCTCTCCCTTTGGAAATGATATGTATTATTACTTTAGGCATATTAGGATATGTATGCAGAGTGCAACAAATAACACTTTTCTCCCGAGTATAAGGAAAATGTTTTCCATCGAGTAAGTTTGTTAGTAACTGTATTAATCAGCTCATCTCATTATCTAAGTAGCTCGCTCATTCCTGTATAATATACACAATATTTGTATCCTGTCCATTCTAAAAAGAATATATGATAAAATCAAGTCCAAAAATTTAAACAAAGATACTAGATCCACTTCATTATTTGCAATAATATTTAAATCATCAAAGTAAGAAATAAATTATTCTAGGGGTATACCAGGTACAAAAGTTGCTAGAGAAGGTAAGAGGTAACTAGAACACTGTAGAATAGCATTCATAAGTAAAGAAAACAAAGCATTTAGGGGACAACTGTGATTAACTCCCCTATAGACTGAAAATGTTTGTACTAGAGATGGTGTAGAACTGTAGATATTATAGCTTTTCAGAATGTCACCTAGAGTAGAATGAGTGACTATGTTAAAAGCTTTGGACACGTCATGCAATAGTAATAACCATTGCAATGCTGTATGCCACAAGTGATCTCTCATAATACCAAGACATCTTTAATAGTCTTTCCATGTATTCCAAATACAACTGGGTGAAAACGTTTCATAATGACTCTTGTCAATCTCAAAATATTTTTGCAAAAAAAAAAAAATTCTGATCAGTATTAATAAAAGGTGGCAGCCTCCAATTAGTTAATATCTATCCCCGTTGGTGTAAATACACTTCAAAGTAACCTCACAAATAGGAGTATTATTTCAGACTATAACCATTCATTAAGCACTTGTAAAAAATATATATTTTTCTGAAATTAGGCTATAGAAGTATACAAAGGAAAGGATATGCCATTGGAACCATGAAAAGAGTTGACAGTAGTTTTCAATACACTATGTAATTCCTTAATTACTGTAAGTTTAATTAAAGTAGCATTATCAAATTTTGATATACTCGTGAGAGACTATATATGAGGTAAGGCTGGGTAAGCTTCATATAGTTTGTTTACATACCGCTCCACAAAAGAAAGAATATATTTCTGCATGTGTATATGAGAACCATCAAGACCCTGAATGCAAGTGAGATTATTTTTTAATGTTTTTACTCAGGAAAAAAAGGAGACTTCTATTTTAATACCTTTCACTATATACTTTTAAAATAACATACTTTTCAAATAAAATTTCATTCTGTCTCTCATAACAGTCTTTAAACATCCCACTAAAGGACGTATAGAAAAGGGTTAATATGTTGTAACAAGTGTTCACACTGTATTTTCCAAGAATATACAATCTGATGTTGTGAATCTTTATGCATTCTTTACTGATAGGACTTCGGTTCCGTCCTCGGAACTGATACGGCCGTTTCCAAGCTCATGCCAGCCAAAAACTCTCAGCTAAGACCTACTCATAATTCCCCTCGCAGTCTCTTCAGATCTTGTTTGCTGCATTCCTCGTCAGACGTGCCAAGCCTTCTCTCTCAAAGCTAAGTGGAAAGTTGTGTATTTTGTGTAGTTTTTCTCTCAAAACGTTGCCCTTTTTAGTCAGTCTCTCTAATTTCTCCTCTCGCCTGTAATCTGCTTCTGTTTCCTACCCTCTACCTTTGGCCCCTCTCTCCTACCTTTGGTAGGCCCACCTTTTACCACTTGTGGTATTTCTAGATACCATTGTTGGCACTCTCTCCTTTCCCTCTTTATCTCTCTCAAAAATAAACCCCAACAAAATCCTTTTTCTTTTTCACTTGTTGTTTCCTTCTTGGTAGTTTTGTTGTCAGTACGTTATGTCAGAAAAAGTTAAGTTTGGGTTTAAACAGTGTGACAGGTGTAGGTGAAAGATGCCCAACTCAGACGGTCATGCTCGGTGCATTTATTGTTTGTGCGTGGACCATTTAAATGCTTCTTGTGACATCTGCTCTAGTTTTAGTAATTGCACTCTAACCGAGTGCAAAAACAAACTGATCTTGAAAGGTTTAATCAAAACGCCTTTTTTGGAGGCTCTCTCTGGGATGGAGGTCTCACCACCTCCTAAAACCAAGAAACACAAGGAGAAACCGAGTCACTCGGTTCCTACATCCCCTACCGTTATGGAATCGAGTCTGCACCGAGCTTCTCCGGCACCCTTGGTGCAGACAACTTCGGCACCAGGCCCTGTGTCTTACCCCTCTGTGCCGTCTCTGATGTAGACTCCTGTTAAGGTTACAACTTCGGCACCATCGTCTTCGGTGCAGTCCTTGTTCCTGACACTGGCTCTGCCAACCATACCCGCTTCGGCACCATCCCTGACCACGGTACAGATTGCGTATTCAGCTCCACAGACTATGACCTCGGTTCCTAAGGTTGAACACCTTCCAAGAACCAGATACTGTGCAACTTATGACCCTTTTTCAGGGCACCAATTTAGCCCCTTTCTTGAAAGACCTGACTCTCCTTCAGCAGCCTCCTATAGACCCACCAGGAGCTTTTCTGAACAAGATGTAGTGCGGGTTGTGGACTACCTTCTGGCAGGGGATTGCCCACCCCAGCTGGACTTTCTGTTCCCTTTGGCACAGAACCTTTCACAGCGTACTCACCAGTATATCTTCCTCCAGCCTATACCCAGGCTCCAGAGATCTTGGCACCGATGACCACCCCAGTGCATACTGTCTCTCTGCTCCATCTGCGGAGTTTCCCCTGTTGGTATTGACCTCCCTTGGTGCATCGGCTCTGTTGGAACTGGTACACTCTCGGAGCAGTGTTTGGGCTGTCGGCACAGTGGTACCTAGTTCGGCTCCTATTTTTTCACTGGCACTGTCTATGTCCATGGCTCCAACAGCTTCCAGTCCTCTCGGAGCTCCTCAGGGCAGGGTGTGACCCCGGTTCCAAGGTTGTCCTTCTCTGTTCCGGGCTCTCATCCCTCCTCAGGTGGGCCTGCTTTCCAGGTGATGGAGAGGGTCCTTGTCTCCACAGGCTCACAGACAGCACTAATGGCATCGACACCTAATCCCCCCTCCAGCATGCAGCTGTCCTAACCCCCTACTGTAGGATCATGGGCACGGGAGCATCAAGACAGGAGTCCTCCGCAGAAGTTCCCACTGGGGAGCCACCCTGGAAGAAACAGTGCAAGATGAAACACCTTGATTCCCCTGAGGAATCTATCACAGAGGACACCAATTGTGATGAGGGAGAAGGGGTCCCCACGGTCTCCCCCGGACGATGTCTCATTTGGAGACATTCTTGAAATCCTCAAGCAGAGGGGAGACTGAAAGTCCTCTAACCCTTCGGGGAATCATTGTTCTTGCAGGCTTTCCGTGCCCAGCCATCTACTTCCTGGGTGACCCCACCTGCAGATGAGCTTGTAAAGCTGATTGTGCAGTATGCTTGGAAGCCCCCAGACAACATAGAAACTGCCCACTGGATGCCGGACAAAATTTTATCCACCCCTGAAGACCAGCCCTACTGGTCCAAGCAGTTGACAGATGATTCCATGCTCATGGCGGCGGCCACCTAGAGGGAGCTGGCAGAAGATAGTTCCACTCTCTATCCCCTAAACAAGGAGTCTTGGGCTATGGACATACCTGGGGAAGCGGACCTATGCTTCAGTGACCTTTGCCGTTCGATCGCTGAACTATCTGGCACACTTCACTCGCCTCCAAGGAGACCTTATTTCTGAAATGTCTACCTCTTTGGTGGGGGTACTGCTTGATGAGGTGCGTGACACTGTCGCCTTGCAGTTAGCTACCCTAGAATCTGT
The DNA here is from genome assembly GCF_019279795.1 of Protopterus annectens. Taxonomy (NCBI): domain Eukaryota; kingdom Metazoa; phylum Chordata; order Ceratodontiformes; family Protopteridae; genus Protopterus; species Protopterus annectens. The sequence goes on along the minus strand of NC_056741.1, from coordinate 973,011,076 downwards.
CTCAAACTCCTCCGTGTTTTATATCGCACATCACCGAAGGGGCAGCTCGAGCTACCGCATTCAGCATTGTTATGAGACGTCATGCCTGGATGCATTTGTGTGATTTCGCAGACCCCTTTAAATCTTCTTTCATCAATGCACCTGTCGACAAATCTGCACTTTTTGGTCCCAAAGTTCGAGACACACTAGCACGAAGTGAGAAAGACGGAAAGACCTTGTCTGCTGTGGGCATATGTTTTTCCACCCCCCAGAGGTTTTATTCCAGGAACCAGAGGGGAGGGAAATTGTGGTCCAAAAAGTCTCAAGGATCTTTTCGTGACACTTGTGGTGAGCAATCCCCCCGGGGCAGAGGGGACAACTCATCTGAAAGATGAGGGCGTCCGCGTAACCAGGGCGCTAAAGATTCCTTCTCTGGCCAACCCCATCAGCACTTCAGAGCAGCAGCCCGACTGCTTTCCTCTGGAAGCAGTCAGGAGTCATTTTTCTCTGCACCTACCAGCCTGGCATCTTATTACTACCGATGTTTGGGTGCAGAGAATAATATCAAGAGGCTTCCATATCCCATTCAACTTAACTCCCAGACCCTTCAAACGAATCCCCAGTGTGCCACCTAATCAGAGGGAGGTAGCAGCCTTAGAAATAGAAAAGCTACTAAGGAAAAGAGTCATCCAACCTGTCCCACCAGACCAGAGAGGATCCGGGTTTTACTTGAGGTTCTTTTTAGTGCCAAAAAAGACAGGGAACTGGAGATCAGTCCTGGATCTCAGCCTATTGAACAAATTTATGAAACCTCAAAAATTCTGCACGGTCACAGTACAGTCCATTCTTCCTTTTCTAGGGAAGGACAACTGGATGTGCTCAAAAGATCTCCAGGACGCGTGTTAACCACATAAAGATGGATCAGCGCTCCCGGAGATTTCTCCACTTCCGGCTAGGAACCAATCACTACTAGTTCAGGGTACTGCCATTTGGTCTCTCAACAGCCCCCCCCCCCCGAGTGTTCATCAAATGTATGGCAGTCATAGTAGCTTATCTTCAATTACAAGGATTACAGTTGTTTCCATTTCTAGACAATTGGCTATTTACCACCATGACCAGGAATCTTTTAATCCACAGGCTCTCTTAACTCAAGGGCTCGCTCTCTGCTTGGATTTACGATCAACAAGGACAAATCACAAATGTCCCCAACAAGAACACTGGAAATTATTGGAGCAGTCTTCGACACAACATCTTGTCAAGCTTCCCTCCCTCCTCACAGGCTATCGAAATTAAGACACCAGATCCAAGCCTTCCTTCCACAGACATTTGTAACAGTACACCTTGTACTACAGCTCTTGGGCTCCATGGCAGCAGCCATTGTCCTAGTAGCACTGGCGAGGTTGCACATGAGAATATTAGTGGCTCCTTTCTTCACAATGGTCGATCTTAACCTACCCACTCGACCACATGATATGCCTTACAAACCTTTGCAAAAAAGAAATGCTATGGTGGATGAAGCCATAATCAAATCTTTGATGTCGACCATTCTGTCTCCCCCAGCCCAGGGCCACGGTGACCACGGATGGTTCTCTGTTAGGGTGGGGGGGCATTTCCAGGGACAGACTGTCCAAGGCACCTGGTTCCCCATGGAGGCAGATTTTCACATAAATGTTCTGGAATTGAGGGCATTTCTCTTAGCATTGCAAGCGTTCCATACATCCCTTCCTTCCAGGAACATTGCAATTCAATTGGACAACATGTCAGTCATCTGGTATATAAACAAACAAGGTGGAACCAGGTCTTACCTCCTGTGTCGGGAAGCCATGAGGATTTGGCACTGGGCGATAGCGTCCAACCGCTTTCTTATAGCAATGCACATTCCTGGGAGTTCCAACCTTATTGTGGACAATCTGAGCAGGAACATCCTGATGCCTCACGAGTGGTCCCTCAATCCTGTAATAGTGGATCAGATCTTCCGTCATTGGGGCAGGCCTTGCTGCAGTCTGTTTGCTTCTCCTCTAAACAACAAATGTAGAAGCTACTTTGCCCTGATCCCCCCACAAGGGGAATCACCAAGGAATGCTCTAATGCATGATTGGCCCCCCGGGTCTACTGTATGCCTTTCCCCTCATGCTGAATTTCCTCCAGAAAGCTCAAAGGTTGGGAAGCAAAGTGATCCTCATTGCCCCTTATTGGCCCCGTCAAGTCTGGTTTGCTTTCATATGACCTCATCTGATTCACAGCCCATGGATCCTGGATCAGTCTCTAGGTCTGCTATCTCAGGGACTGATTATTCACCCCAATCTCCACAGCCTGAAGCTCACAGCTTGGTTCCTCCACTTCTGATAGTTGCCAGGCTGCCTGATATTTCATCTCCTGTCCGTGAGATTCTTTTGGTTTCTCACAAGCCTTCCACCAGAAAAATGTATTCTAGTAAATGGGTTAGGTTCTCTACATGGGCTAAAGATCAGGACATAGACCCTTTCTCTATGCCTATTCAAAAGATCCTACAGTACCAGACTACTCTTCTACATGCAGGAGCCTCAGCATCGACAATTACTGTACGTTTAGCAGTTTTCGCAAATTTTCATAATGGGTTTGATAATTCTTCTGTTATGTCACACCGTCTGTGCAAAACCTTTTTGAAAGGAGTATTACATGTTAAACCTCCTGTCAAGCCTCCCATAGAACCCTGGAACTTGACTTTGGTACTACAGTCATTAACAAGCCCTCCCTTCAAACCTTCTGATTCATGTGATATAAAATTTTTATCATGGAAGATTCTACTTCTATTAGCACTTACGTCAGTGAGAAGAGTATCTGAGTTGCAGGCCTTGAGTGTCAAGAGACCTTACTTGAATTTCCACAGGGATAGAGTGTCCCTTCGTACTGACCCTTCCTTCTTGCCCAAGGTCATTTCTGGATTTTATTTTTGGATTTTTATTAAACATTCTATTGACCTGCCGGTTTTCTTCCCTCAGCATTCTAACAGAGGGGAGTATTTTTTGCACATCCTTGATGTTCATAGGCAGCTTTGTTTTTATTTGGACAGAACTAAATCTTTCAGGAAAATAGATCAATTGTTTGTGGTCTTTGCAGGACCCAGATTGGGTAAACTTGTCTCCAAAATTACTTTATCCTCCTGGCTTTGAAATGTCATTACCATCATTTACCATCAGAATAAACTAGCCTTACCTTCCAGAGTAAAGGCTCATTCTACTAGATCAATGGCTACTTCTGTGGCTTTTCATTCCAGAGCCTGTATGGCTTTTCATTCCAGAGCCTCTATGGATGATATCTGTGCAGCAGTCACTTGGGCAAGACCTCATACCTTTATCACTCATTACAAATTGGATTTGGCCTCCAGGGGACGAGCATCTTTTGGTTCTATGGTGCTCAGGAATGTCCTTTCTTAGGGCCACCCAAGTCTCCAGTAGCTGGGGACTCGGTCTTATCGGTAAGGAATGAATAAGGATTTACAACATCAGATAAAGAAGTTATGTCTTACCATAACATTACATCTGTGTTGTAGATCTTTATTCATTCATTACTTCCCACACTCCTTCCCCCTGCCTGGACTCCTGGTGGACTTTAGGAACTCCTAGTTAAGGTATTTGCTCAGACAGAGCCTCTTACTGTCTCTATAATATAGGGGTGGGCAAACTCTAACTGAAGAGACTATGAGAGGGACATTATGGGTAGGTCTTAGCTGAGAGTTTTTGGCTGGTGCGAGCTTGGAAACAGCCATAGCAGTTCCAAGGACGGAACCGGAGTCCTATCAGTAATGAATGAATAAAGATCTACAACACAGATGGAACGTTATGGTAAGACATGACTTCCTGTTTTTTTCTTTTCTGACTAGTTCTTGTTCCATAATGCAGTAAAGCTTCTTATATTTAAATTTGTAAAGAAGTCAACACTCAGACCATCTAGCACAATTGCACAATTTTTTATTTTAACATTTGTTTACCGGGAAGTCCGATTTGGAACAAAGCCCAGGGAGAAACGCTGCAGATGTACGTCTTTGTAATGTGGGAGGAAACCCACACGAGCGCAGGGAGGACATGCAGACTCCACACAGAAGGCATCCCAGCCAAGAATCAAACCAGAGAACCTCTTGCTGTGAGGTGGTAATGCTACCGCTGCACCACTGTGGCATCAGTTAATTAGTGTACAGTGCTTATGCAAAAGTTCAGTACTTTCTAGTGTACAAAACACAGTATATAACAAGCAGTAACTCTTTTCTCCACTTGTGTGTATTTTTTAGATATAATGAATATCATGGATACTTAATCTGAGACCAGAAATATAGTTTTGTGATGGTCATGCAAAGGTAAGTTAGATGAATATGCAAAATAATCAGTTTCAGTAAGATAAAGTCCCTCTAGTATAAGTAGCCCTAAACTGGGGTTCAGTGTTTGTTTTCCACAAGGTAGGATTTCCTTAAATGTTTTAATGTCCTTAATTTTTTTCAGATGTTTATCTAATAAACCATTCACAATGATTATATCAAGTGAAATAGAAATATATGGTTTTATTGTAAGAAACAAGGTTTCCCATTTTTTTTTTCAAATTAGTAAAAGCATTTGTAGAAATGAAACAAAAAAAGGCTATAGGGACTTCTAACGTCACATAAATCAAATAGGAATAACAAAATCTAATAATTTGAAACTATTTTTAAAAACAATAAAGATACCACTGCATTAAACCTGTCCAAACAGCCATGCAGTATTATGTCCCTCACAAGACTTGTGTGCCCATTCTTGTTGCATAGCGGTCAAATTGAATTCCAATAGACAACCAATATCAGTATTAATAGTCCTGCACCTCTCTAGAAGAACTAAATGCCACTTTTCATTAGCGTTAACTGTTTTCCCTCCACCCATTTTTTCCCCTTAGTCTGTGTGTACTATAATTTTATTTTCCCTTTTGCCAGTAGTGTTAGCATCATTTCTTTGATATCACTAACCTCTGCTTCTAAAGATGCAGTATTCACCTGACCACTTCTTTCATCCTCATCTGTAACATATGTAGTATGAGTAAGTTTCTCAACGTTGTTACTGTCCTCACAGCACTCTTCACATCTGCTTCTACATCTGATGTAGTGCTTGTTGGGACAGCAGGACTGCTAGGTAAATTACATTGTTCCTCCAAAAATACATTGTTCTTCCAACAATTTTATTTAGTACACAACTGTGGTTTCAGTGATCCCATCACCAAATTCTCCCCACTGAGCATAACTGATCTTGGGACATATCTATATGAGATGTTCGTAAGATTAAAGCAAGTTTTAAGCTGTCCCTTACAATGTACAAAAGCCCTATTAGAAACGGTAATCACACTAGGAATGTGCACAAACTGTATTTTTAGGATTGCCCAGATTTTCCCGGCACCTGTCCAAATCTGTCTGTCATACAGTTGTTCATATCCAAAACAGAATAGTATAATGCTGACAAATGAGAATGAATCTGGGCAAACCCTACATTGCAAAATGACATAATGTTGGCTGTATATTTAAGCCTACAGTGCCGTACTGTGCCTGGAGAGTACCCTTTTTTAAGTCACTTTTATCTGAAAAGGACTCTAAACTGAAGTGTTTCAAAGGAAACGTTGCAGAAGTAATCTTTACCAGCATGAGATAAGGACGACATTTCTTTAGCAGAAAATTCAGTGGAGGATAGAATAGTGTCCCAAATTGCATACCTGTTAGAATTTCACTATTGTTAGAGTTTCATTATTTTTAGAAGATATTCATACCACAGGTAGCTTCCTTACATGTTTTAAAACATCAGCATTCCTAGAAGTAGATTTAACCATTTGTGAATATCTTCTAGGCAAAACTCTGTTTTCATTATCATCCAGTTCTTTACCTACAGATGCAGTCAGTGTGGTGTAAACTGAGCCAAAGCTTGATCTCTGAGCTTTATCTTCTGACACAGGAAGGAAGGACTTTCCTCTTTCAGCAACGTACCAACCAATTGACTTCAAAAATCAGGTTTGCGTATCATGTTTACTTTCTTCCAACAATTTAATCAGTTATTCGGTAATTAGTGATCCGAGTGTTTTGGTCAGAAATCTGTTCAGTAGACTCCATTCTTTCCTGTGCTGTAATGAGACTGCCCTAGAGCCTGTTTCTCACAGGAAGTAGCAGAATTGAATAGAAGGTCCCTGGTGCCCTGTCCAAATTTACTGTAGTAGTAGCAATACTACCTCAGGTCTCCCTAAAAAGAAGCAATTAACCTAGGGGGAATACCCTAGTCAACAAAAAATAAATAATATAAAATAAATAAGCAACAATAAGAACAAACTGACATACAGCTCTCCACATTTGTACAAAAACTTGTGCCATAACAGAGTATGTATGACCAAAATGAATGAATGGGTCTAGTTGAACATAACTTTATATGTAAGTGAACCTGATATAATAATGACCATCACCATCCCTACAAATGTCATTGGAGTACATGTCCACACACACACACACACACACACACACACACACACACACACACACCTGATTAATACAAGATTAAATATATCTGTACCTTCTCTGTCCTATCCTGTAATATATGCACAGTGTGTGTGTGTGTGTGTGTGTGTGTGTGTGTGTGTGTGTGTGTGTGTGTGTGTAGATGTATATGACTCCTCAAATATCAAATGCTCAGAACAACATGCTTTTAAGATCCAAGCACAGAACATCAAACAAATTATTTACTGGGGCTAAGCTCCCCTGCAACCCACAACGTCTGCTAACTATAAACCAACTCCAAGGTCATACAGCAGCAGGGAAAGGGAAAATTCACAGACTTCACTGTACTGTGATCTCAAATGGAGGACAGTTATAGGGCTAAAAATCAAAGAAAAATTAGTGTTCCCTCTTCTGAGCATTATTCTTAACCAAATGTAATGTCTGCTTCTGTGCAAATGCTAGTCAGACATAGTATTAATTGTCACATATGCCAATTAGACATAATATTAATTGTGACAATGTGATGAGTGGAATGAACTATTTTGTCTGTTATGACAGATCTAAACTTCATAGGCTGGTGGCTCATCACACATGTCTCTGGGTTTGGTGCTGTAACATTAACATTGTGTGTTCTGTTCAGTACCCAAGAATTATGTTGGTTTACTTTTCTTCTGACAATTATATGGCCGAGTGACTAATGTTGCTTTACTACTGAGATGCACTAATAGGCATAGTGCATATGTTCCTTAAGCAGTAATCCACAGCTGTGTGTGGGTATATCAGGATTTACTCACGATTGGTGTGGTTTGATCATGAGTGCGATGTCCAAATGATTAAACAAAGCAAACCTCGAATAAATCCTGATTATACCCATAAGTAGTCGTAGATTATTGCTATTATACAAGAAAATTGCTTACCTTAGCTGCGGTGGTGCAGCGGTAGCATTGTCGCCTCACAGCAAGAGGTTCTCCTGTTCAGTTCTCGGTTGGAGTGCCTTCTGTGTGGAGTCTGCATGTCCTCACCGTGGTCAAGTGGCATTTGAAAGACATGTGTGAATGGGCATGCCTTTGTTGAAGGTTGGGTGTCAGGCTTGCACCTCAGCACTGTAAAAATCTACTGCCAATCATTAGTGGACCGGAGTTCTGTTGTGGCGACCCCTAACCGTGAAAAGCCGAAAGAAGAACAAACGTAAATAATGCATTTGTGTAAGGGCACTTCTGTCTTCTTCTGGTTTGTCTTTGCTATACTGATGTACTTCACATACGTATGGAACATGCATTTGGACTCTTGCACAGTAATCAGTGCAGGATAAGTGATGGAGAAACCAGAATCTCCAGCGCTGTTTCATTTAGGATTTTTTTAAGTTAAAAAAGGCATTTACAGGAACAGTACAAAAATATGAGGAAAATTAGGTATGTTTCCATTTTAGTTTTGCAGAACGTACCTCATTTTGTTCATATTTTAGTGTGTCCTCTGTAGAATATACTAGTAGAAAAATCTGGCCACTGGTACTAAAGCGGCCAAAACTTTTGTCTGTTGGTGTATGGTATATGCCCAATTAACAAATGGGCTGTCCGTTCTATTTATTTTTGAAGAACAATGAGACATTGTATAATTTGGGCTAACAGATGTGTAGTTATGATGCATTGCACTGAAATAGACTAGATTAGTACTAGGCTGACTGTTCTTGCGAGCCAGTTTAAGCCTAGCCAATTATCCCTTGTGAGACTCAAACCCTGAACCTTGTGTTTGTAAAGCAAACACCTTAACTATTAGGCCACTCTCCCAACCCCTTCCTGTATGAGAAAATGAACTCTGTGTAAAGATAACAGATGTACAATTATGATGGAGTGTGCATAAAATACAAGAATAAAGGCTCAGTGTAGAGGAAACTGTGTAGCCAACATATAGCTTACTTTACCCCATATATGTTGCTGTATTATATAATGTGCGCACCAACGTCTGTCAACTGTGTGTAAAACTGGTAAAGGAAGTGTAGGCCGCAGATGAGTCAGCACTCCATGCGGATCCATTATATAGTAAGAATATTTGCAAGTACTTTATTTCCTGTATGTTGATATAGAATTGTGCAAAAAAAATTTCTTAAGAATATATCACAGATGTTAGGATAGGAGGAGATGAGATAAAAATTGTGATGTGTAACCAATCTAAAGGAAAGTCCTCAGGAATAGATGTTATTCCTTTGGAAGTTTGGAAGCTAGGAGAGAAAAAAACTGATAAAGGTTTGGAAGGTTTTGTTTAACAGTATTTAAGAGGAGAAGCGCCAACATGCTGGAAAAACAGCTGTGGTGGCTGTAATACCTAAAGATGGTAAAGACCCATCAGACCTTGCTTCATAGAGGCCCATTTAAATTCTAAACCATGATTATAAATTTTGTCTATAATGGCTAAGAATGGCAAAGGTTTTGCCAAAATTGATCAATACCAGTGTGGTTTTATGGAGGGGAGGAAAATATTTGACAACATTAACAGAACGATGATCCAGAGGGAAGCAGAATGTAAGAAAATACCACTGTTGATAAATCTTGATGCAGAGAAAGCATTTGACAAAGTAAGCTGGGATTTTATGAGTAGGGCAGTTGCATTCCCTAACGTAATAATGTTAATTAGGAGGATATGAGGGATCAGAGGTGAAAATAGTGTGTGTGTGTGTGTGTGTGTGTGTGTGTGTGTGTGTGTGTGTGTGTGTGTGTGTGTGTGTGTGTGTCTGTGTGTGTGTCTGTGTGTGTGTGTCTGTGTGTGTGTGTGTGTGTGTGTGTGTGTGTGTGTGTGTGTGTGTGCGTGTGTGTAGGGGGGGTGTCTCTGATTAGTTCTGCTTGAAGAGAGGAATCAGGCATGAGTATCCCTTCCCCTTTAGTATTAACATTATATTTAGAACCATTGACAAAGAAAATAAGAGACTTAGAAATTCCATTATATAATTGGTAATTTCTATGGTAGTCAAGAAAAGTTGGCTTTATTTACATATGATATTATTTTGTACCTGATAAAACCAGAAAAGGACATTCCAGTGTTGTGGAACATTCTGAGACAGTTTCACATCTTTACAGAATACAAAATTAATGAAGATAAAATAAAGGCAACAGCTATAAACTGTGTACCCACTCACAAATTGGTTCATCAAGATATTCCAGTGTTGTGTAACATCCTTGGACAGTTTCAAGTCTTTTGGGGATACAAAATTAATGAAGATAAAACAAAGGAAATAGCTATAAACATGTACCCATTCACAACAAAGGCAATAGCTATAAACATGTACCCATTCACAAATTGGTTCATCAATACCAATGTTTATGGGGACATGATAAAATTAAGTACTTAGGAGTATGGGTTAAAAATGATTCTGTTATGACAGTCTAGCAGTCTAGGGTATGTGGGAAGAGACTAAACAAAAGAAAACAAGAACTGAGAAACTTAACTGACTTATGGATAGCAAGATACAAACAGTGAAAATGTTTAGTCTCTTTAGTTTTATATACAGGTCAGGCATTCTTTTTATCAACCAGAGGATATGGTCTAGATAGCAGTTAATAGAGTTAAAGGATTTTTGTTGAGGTGGGGGAGACAGTAAGAGTCCAATAGGACAAGTCGATCCTTCCAACAAAGCAAAGTGGTTTGAAACTACCCGATTTGAAGGGATATATCAGAGTTGCACAGTTAAGGCTTCTGTACATAGCACAAGCAGAAAGCTATAATTCAAAGTGGAAAGGGATGAAATTGGGGAGGGATGGCTCAAGAAATAAGGAGAGACTGTGACTTTGGATGCAGATCCTGAAGGAGAATAACCATATTCAGAATATTATATTCTTAAAGTAGCAGAAAATATTTTCTAAGAACTAAGCCAACACATGAATAGAAAAATGAGATTCTGCAAATAGAGATGACTGTGATTAGGGGTATAGGGAATAGGCAAGGGGGGCTTGAATTTACTGGAGAAAACTGGCAAAGGAACAAAGGTATTGGAAGCAAATGATCAGCAAGGGAAAGTAATACAATGGGAAGAGGACAAGAATGCATTAGGACTGCAGGCTACAGCCTGCCTTCCCTGTCAAGGATTGATATCAGATTATAGGCAAAGAGAAAGAACAGGAGTCTTCTAAGTGAAAGACCACAACTGGTAGGGTTTTTAGATGAATCTAGAACAAAAGCTGCTGTTAAAGAGGGATAATTAGCAGGGCAAAAATATATATTGCTTGATAACTATAGAAATCAATTGGAGGATGTTAAAAAGGGAGAGGTTGCATAAGCAATTAAGCAATTCACAAATGAAACCATGGGGAGATGTATATAGTTTCCAAATATTAGGATTTTTGCTTGGAAGTGTTTGCATAGGTATTTTTATACCCCACGCAGACTCCAAAGAGAAAATTACATAGAAAATGGGAATTCTGGGAACAGTCCATGCAGAATATTGTTTTGGTGGAGGAATGAGGTTTAATGGAAGGCTGGAATTGAATGAGCTGTGTAATGTTCAATTGACAGTGGCTGCATAGAACTTGTTGCAGCTGAAAGTTATGTCAGTATGGTTTGTTTTCATTTATATAAATGTATAATTGCCTATGTCCTGTGATAATTCAGTAAATATATATATATATATATATATATATATATATATATATATATATATATTTTTAATAAAAAATCATATTGTAGCTTTGTACTTCTACATCTGCACTGAGAGGTGTGTGCAAACAGAGATCTACTCATTAAACATATTTGGCTTGTCAAATGTGTGTAGTCCTTTGTGATGTTTAACAGAATTAGTGTGGGTTCAAACCCTGAGTAGGGTATGTGACATATTTACATCTGATGTCCTATGGTATGGCAGACTGAACTGATGTAATATGTCTGCACTGAGGTGTGATAGTAAGCCGGGTAGAGTAATCTTTTTGTATATATTTTGTCAAACAAGTACAATGCAGAATGCATTACTTATATGGACTATAGTCTCTCACATACTTAACATGCACAGCCGTATGACACTTTGCATATGCTATGTGGAAGAATAAGTCTAGGCTGCAACTGTGTCAGCAAGAGAGTCCATTATATGTTGCAGATACTGCTCTACAGAGATTGTATGGAAATATATGTGCATGCATTGTTTATACTACATAGATATGTGTGTGAATGTAGATATATACTTGTACATCACTCTGGTATGTGAACATGTACAATACATGTAGATACATTGTTTATACTGCATAGATATGTATGTGAATGTAGGTGTATACTTGTACATGCCTCTCTCTCGTATGTGAAAGCCTACAATATATACACACATAGGGCACATCCACTGTGTTGAGATTGAGTAGGTACACTTGTACTTAAGGTGCGTGTCATCCAGGCCTTGAGGTGATGACTATCACTTGACTCAGCAAGTGGAGTTCTTGCCCTTTTTATAACAGTAGCACTACCAGTTCAAAGCCCAGAATAGACTTGTTTCTGGCCTCTCTTGCAGAGATTTGTATTGCTAAGGGGTATTTGTTGATTTGTAACCACCTGCATTATCACATTTAACAGAAATATGTCTCGTTTGCTAAATGTGTGTATACTAGATGTGTGTATACTAATTCAAGTGCCGTGTGTCATTGTCAACATCCTATATATTTTACGTTCTTCCCAATGAATTCTTTAAGCATCAATCAGTGACAAAAGTATTGTTATGCTGAGGGCACATCTCATCAATGACATATTATACTGAAGGATTAGTGGTTGAAAGGTCATTGTTATCACCCACTGTGGTAATGTTCATTAATACATTACTGCATATTTATATATACATCTTTGAAACTGTTGCTGTGCATAGTTAGTAAACACAAAAACATTAAATATATTTGTGGGCATATAGGCACGTACAGCTGTATCATTTTATACATGTGTGGGTATTTTCTTGTGTATACATCTGTATTCTAGCTATGTGTGCATCTTGCCTATATTCTTACTCATACATATATATATATATATATATATATATATATATATATATATATATATATATATATATATATGTATGTGTGTGTGTATAATATGTGTTGCAAATATACAGGTATATCGCCATATATGACAATTTACTAACCTGTTGTCCCAGACATGTAACTGTAGGATTTTCTATGTGAACGATGAGAGTGTATGGCACACAACCATATGTGTGTCATCTCGCCTTTCAGTATGAGTGCTAGAAATGCATTACTCTGTATTTAATAATGAGAAGTAGGCGGTCATCATTAGTACTGTGACTTAGTAGAGTATAACTGCAGAATACAAATACAGGTCATTGATTAGAAATGTACTGCTAGGCCTAATTAGCAGGGAATGTGCTGTTTGTCTTTGTACTGAGTGCAGTAACATCTGCTATTGCATCACACAGTTTCTGTGAGACAGCAGATATAGAAAGTGGTAATTTTTGTTTTAATTTCCTTAGGGTTTTTGTTGTTGCAGATGGCAATTTTCTACATATACCCTTACATTTGTTGGTTTGGTTTTTTATACTACTACTTGTCTCCTTAATAGGTGAAAAGGTTGCTTCCTGATATAGTGCTATGATCGAGTGGATGAGTTACCTGAAATATCAGATATAGAAATGACAGAGGGAGCACATCATTTCTTCATATGGTTATATATAAATGTCTTGCAAATCATACTGATTTGGGCCATCATTCTCACACATATATAACTGTATGTCTTTCAATCATGCAACGGTACCAATGAATGATATTACCTTCGGTATTTTGTGCCAGTGTTAGTCCAACCATATGAATGTTTGCATATTTCATTTATTACAGCTGATCATATGTAAATGAGCTTGTGTTGTTTCACATACATAAATGCACTACTTGTACAAACAAATTAAATTCATTGAATTTAGTAGTACATACAAAATTAAAGGCTTCTGTGTAAAGCATATTTGCCACTGTGATTCATGCTTGACATTATCTATTGGTTAATAGTCTTACATTGTTGGCAGTTTATTGGGCTACCACATCAACAGCTGTACAATGTTACATGGCCAGTGTATTATACAGGGTAACATTATATCTGTTCTGTCATAGTACATGCTGCTGTCAAATGATGCTTTGCTGCATGATGCACAGTTCATACTGCTGTGTCACAGCTTGTGGTTGTATTTAGTATGTGAGAGGGTGCCACACTTTCCTGTGTACCTTTGATTAGATATTTTGTGATGTGAGCTAGAGCGTGAGTACTAGAGTCAGAGTGGTCACTTCACTTATGGAGTGAAGGTGTGCTGCCATAGCTAATGTGTACAGTATGTGTATCTTTATGTATGTATTTGTTAACAAGGATAACTGGCCCAGATATGCTTTTTCAGCTGTAGTCCAACCCAAAGGCAATAACTGATATAAACATACATATGGTATACATTACGTGGATAACAGTAATAACAATACAGAATAAATGTATACACTGCACATCTGTAAACAGTTACATATTTAAATAGAAATATGTGCATGCAGAATATTTCTGGTTCAGGGTGATTGCTTTTGCTTACTGAAATTGTCTGCATTTGTTAGGTCTTATAAAGCCACTGCTTGGAAATCCCAACACCTTAACCAGTAAAGATCTTTACAGATGGCTGTTTTGCAAGGGTGGACTTCTGGAAACTTCTCTCCTCACACTAAAAAACCCATTTGATGCAGCATGTAGTTATTCTGGCAACTTCTCTCCTCACACTACCAAACCCATTTGATGCAGCATGTAGTTATTTGAAGCCTGCTACTTCTAGCCTTAACTAGGACACTTTGTGGATGGGCTATTCCACCTGTCTATAATAGATTAGATCCTCCCCCGTCTCTGAAATATGTCATTTTATGGTCATCCCTATTTCTTTTTCATCACCATGTACACGGGAATACTGTTGCACTCTCTAAGAAATCACTTCCTGTGTTCCTTTTTGCCTCTCGCAATTTTCCTATTTGTTCCATTCTTGCATAGTTGACCAGTTATAATACATATGTAACTTACAAATTCTTAATTTATTTTTGATTGTTTCTAATCGTTCATGTTATGGTTTAGTTTTATATCAGGATGTTTAGTATTTTAATGTTCTTGTTAACAGACCATTGTTTGATTTACCTCTACTCACTGTTTGTGTTCTATTGATTCTTTCTGTGGTTTGGAAACCTGTTCAATAAAATGTTTAAAAAATATTTGCTTGCACAGTATGAGTATGAATTGCTCTGTTTTTGACTATGGGAATCAAGGTACTGGAGACTATACAAATTTACAGTATGATATTACTTACAGAATACTGTTAAAAGATAGTTTGCATTATTAACTTGCAGAATACTGTTAAAAAGATATTTTGTACTCAAAACATTCATGTGCAGACAGCTAATTGTGTTCTGTGTGAGATGATAGTTAAAAGTGGTGTGGCACTCTCTTTAACATGTTGGCCATTATACTTGTGAGAGAAGGAACCTTTTTAAGTAGTAATAGATCAGTCAGAGCAGCAACAGGGAAGTCTTGCATCCTGGTAAGACAATTCGTCAGCAGTATCATACTAACATACTACATTGAAATTTAACAAGATTTATCAGTGAAAACATAATGCAAGTAAGAAGTTCTTCTAAAGAAATATTGTATTTAATTACCCAGAATGCTTTTTGCTTTTCTGGCACATGTAAATCAGTCAATACTAAGTAGCTGTACTTTGGTCATAAAAGCGTATGGTTAAATTAAAACTTCAAAAAACATGTCATAATTTTGTTTTGCTTTCAAATTAGTTACTCAGAGAATATAAAAAAATTTAAATGAAAACTCAGATGAATGATAAGTGCCAACAGTACACTTTAAGAAATAAAAAAATCTATTAAAAATTTGTCTTGCCTCTCCTGACAGAAATTTTACAAGGGCAAGGTAGTTGATCAGAATGATATTAAAGTGTTTTAATAGTTTGCCTTTGTTGTGTTGTTATATAGAGTAAAATATTTTGCTATTTTCACTGGTGCTCTCAAGCCTTACACCTACCCGCATGCCTAAAATGTCTCTGATGGTAAGTGTGCAGTAGGATATTGAGGAATTTATTACTTGCCTCAGCCCACCATCCCTCTAAGGGGCATTAACTGAACACCGAGTGTGGGGTATTTGTGTTGTTATAACTCTGTCCCTGTGAGCCACAGAACCAGCATAATAACATTATTATTTATTTAATTTATTTGTGCTTGTTTTGACCTCCTTGCTTGTCAACTAATGGACCCTTTCCCAGTCTATCCACTAATTATGGGGCTTGTCATCCAGGCTGCCATCGGGTGTGTTTTACATTTTTCTTCCTAGCCATAACATTGTGCACACTTAGTGAGGTTCTGGTGAGGGGGCATGAAAAGGGCTGCCAGCAGAGGATGTCTCCTTACTTCCACAAAGTAGCATTCCCTCCCACCAACATCATTCTACAGGACAAACTGCCAATCTGTTATGGTTTCCTTAAAAAAAAAAAATCACACTACGTTCACCTCTGAGGGGATGCAAACCCACACTTTCAATAGAAGAGGTAAGAAAGCCCTGCCCTTTCCCTTCCTGTCTCTTACAGTGCCAGGCCAACTGAGCCCAGATTGTCTAGGCTGAAGTCAGAGCTGCATTCCTCTGTGCTTTTGAGCCAGGCCTTAATAAAATGTTAACCATACTAAACTCTTAGGGGTGACAATTGATAATAACCTTAAATTTGAAGTGCATATCAATCAAACCATTAATGAAAAACTGGGCTCTCTATATTAAAATAAACCTTTCTTTACCCCAGCAGCCAGGACTGCCATTGCCCGCACACATCCTCTCTCCACCCTTTTCTATGCCTCCTGCATTTTTACTAACTTGAACTCTGCAAACTCTCAAGCTGTTATAATCACATCGCTAGATTTGCCACTGGCTCTACTCACCACTGTCAAAACCTTAAACCTCTAGGATGGCTAGAATTGACTGGCTCACTTCAGTACAATAAACTTATAGTAGCCCACAAAATTCTCAACCAACCAGATAATACCCCTGCACTTAAAAGCATCATTTATCCCTACAGGAGTACTAGGCCACTGCGATCTAACAAACTGCTAATTCAAACACTCAAAAACTAACAACTCAGCTGGTGACTCCGTGTTTTCTAACTCGGTAGGCAAAATTTGGAATTCACTTTCAGCTGATCTAACACTAAACCAGTTCAAGAAAAATCTCAAAAAGTATTTCATGACACTGGTTTTGCCTCTGCCAGAATCCAGACTAACTCCTCCCATACTATAGTATATGAAACAGTATTGTAAGTAATACCTAGCTGCTTCTATCTGATTGCCTGTAAGCATATAAGATTCAGCTATGTCTGACAAGAATTGTTTTTTATGTTCATGCTTAATTGCAATGTAATGTTTTAATGTTTGGAGCTTTTTCCCTGGGCCTCTACTGAAAATGGACATGTATTCAGTTGGATTATCACAGTCAACAAATGTAAAATAAAACAAATAATAACTAGAGACTGCTTTGCTACATCAATCATGGAATTTTAGCACCTTTTTTCTACAGTCAGCTTTTCTTACAGTATAGCAAGTAGCACATGTTCAGTAATATCAGTATGTGGGTATAAAATAGAACAAAATTTATAAAATATAGCTGTCTTTAACAAAACAAAAAAAAAAACGAACATGTGGTTTTGCTACAGTGTATGATAATGAATGGGTAATAATTTCATCATTATTCTGCTATTGTTGCCTTGTTCACTTTGTTAAAGCTATAATGCTGTATTTGTCTGATTTAACATAATTTACTAAATTCTATGAATTTCAGTATTTAACATAATTTACTAAATTCTATGAATTTCAGTATTTTCACCCAGAGCTTCATCCCATGTACTTCTTGAAAACAGTAGCATGCTTAGCATTTTCCAGGAAGGGTAATTTTGCTGCAAGCAGGGAATACATTTTATTAACAGTATTTGTAATAATAGACAGATCCCTAATACAATGTCAAGCTGGCCATCTGTTCTGAAATATTAAAAAGTCCTTGATCATGTCTGCGGTTCAAAGGCGAAAGAGAGATTGTCTTTGAGCAGTTCTGTCTCCTTTAACACTTCCATTAGCCATCTTTCTGTAGTTTTGAAGTAAAACATTGCTGGTGTAATTTAACACCACTATACTAAGGTACAGGTCAAGCTACCTTTTCTTGTTCTCTGCTGTGGTACACCACCCTTCTCTGTCTGAACTGTCGCATCTGTTTTGGGTAGACCTCATCTGCTTATGCTCAAGTACATAATTCACTAGTTGATATCTAATGTAGTTAGGTATACATCAACATCCTTTGTGCTTATATGATCGTTTACTAAAGTTGTTTTGTTTGCTATTAATATATTTTTTGTAAAACACAAGGCACCACAGGGATAGCAAAATGTTCATACCATGCTAGAAAGTAGTGATCTTCATTCCTCTGCATGTACCTGGGGTCAGGATGGAGAGGTGATAAAATCAACACGCAAAGGAGAGTAATATTGCTAGAACAGAATACATCCTCAAGTCTTGTTGAGTACCTTTACAAGCTGGACCCTGTTTTTACAAAATCTCACCAAGAAGACACTGATAGACTGTATGTTATATAGCATATATCATGGACAGAAGTAGGTTAAAAATAAAGACAGCTGGATACACAAGTCCCTGGATAAAAATGTGCCCACTCCTGATAGGCACACTGGTGCCAGGCCTGCAAAAAATGACAGTGTAGAATACTCTCAAAACACAAACATTCCTACGCAAAAACTGACAGGCCAAAAAACAGCAATAAAGATGATAGTGCCCTGAGGATAAGAAAAAAAATGTTCTATTACTATTCTGCAAGAAGCCCAGAATTTCTGGAGAGAAGATATTTAAAAAGACTAAAAGAGAAATTGGAGGAAAGAATACTTGCACAAGAAACACTGTCAAAAGCTTCAAATGCAAATTTGTGTTCACTAATACAACAGATTTGTGAAAAGCATTATATAGACCAGGAAACCTTAGGCCATTGAAAAAAGAAGTGACTGAAGAAGTGCAAAAATATGGAGAACAAAACCTAGAGAATTTTTGAAAGGTATAAAAAAGAAACATGGACATGGGAAAGAAAGAGATCTGAAATGGTGTAATATTTATGCAGATGAAAAGGCAAAACTAATCAATACAAAAAAAGGCAGCTAGATATTTATTTTATTTGTAATGTGGAAGGAAACTGGAGCACCTAGATGAAACCCAACAGGAATGCAGGAAGGGCATGCAGACTCTGCACAGAAGGCACCCCAGCTGAAAATTAAACCAGAAAACCTCGTATTGTGAGGTGAAAATGCTACGGCTGCACCACTGCCCCATATGGAAAATTTCACAATACAAAAATAAGATCACAAAGGTAGAATGTAGAGCAGGCTATTAGTAAAGTAGAAGTTAAACAGCTGAAGTTATGGAATACCTGCAGAGTGAGTTTAGTGTAGAAAGTCCAACACAGGCTGTGTTACATCATGATGGAACAAAGAGTCCCCAAAGTAAGGAGAAACGAGTGGAGCGGGAGACATCTTAAGAAGAAATATGGACTTGGGGAAGAAAGAAATTTTGTACGGTGCAGTATTTATGCAAAGGAGAAATACAAGTTGGTAATGTCACAGTATGATGAAACAGTGAGTACCCAAATTTAGGAGAAACGGGTAGAATGGGAAGCATCTGATCAGTTGCCACATGAAGATACTCCGGATCCTTAAAAGTTGGATTGCACAGCAAGGAAAGAAATGGGAAATTGTGGCAACTCTGGCAGAGAAAGTGTTGTGGAGTGATAGGCCACTGAGTTCCCATTCGAAAGAGAAATGGCTGATGCGGGATGCAACTGAAGAGAATGCCAGAGAAAGAAGTTCTGGAACTTTCTGCAGAACACCTGCAATGAAGCTGAGAATAAGGAATGCACCCTCAGCTTAGAAGAAAAAGATGTAAGGGAAGTGTTGCTTGATTTAATAGAGAATGCTAGACATAAGGATCAATGAAAGAGTACAAAAATGTGATGACTTCCAAAACACTAGAAGTCTGATGACTTCCAAAACACTAGAAGTCTGATGACTTCCAAAACACTAGAAGTCTGATAACAATATTGAATACTGTGTTCATTTGTTTTTAACAGAAATTCATGTAATATAACAGAACTAAATGTCTGGGTGCCCCATTGGTGCAGCAGGGAGTGTTGTCACCTCACAACAAGAGGTTAAACGGTTTGATTCTCAGCTGGGGTGCCTTCTGTGTGGAGTCTGCATGTCCTCCCTGCATTCACGTGGGTTTCCTTCAGGTGCTTTGGTTTCATCCCACATTCCAAAGACATGCATCTGGAGCATTTCTCTCCAGGACTCCGATGAAAGTGGACTCTGTTCCAGTCAGACTTTCCCAGTAAGCAAATGTTAAATAAAAATAATAAAATAAATAGGATATATTACAGTGAAGCTAAATTAATAACTGAATAAACACGATATATTACTGAGAAACTAAATTAATAACTGATGCGTCGTACCACACCAACACAAGGCAATAAGGGAAAGGAAGAAAACAAATGCCATCATGGAATTATCAAATAGAGAAAAGTGTCACTTAAGGGTATAGAAGAGGGAATAGATCAACAAAAATACTTAGGATGGTAGATGTGATAAAAGCAATGTCCAGTATCAGAACACACTAGAATCTATCATACACTACTACAAATAAACTAAAGATATTAGCTCAAGCAGAAAAACTTAGAAGATTTGCTGATAAATATAAAGGAAAAGCACAACATAAGTGATTAATTGATAACCCCAAAAAGCTTTATACAGAATAGGGAAACAAAACAAAAGGAATAGACATCATAAAGAAAAACTGTCACATTGTGGAGAAATATCGATGAAGTCCCTGTGAAAAATAACAAAGAAACCGAATAGATAGAAGTAGTAAACTAAAGAGTAAGAAGATCAAATGTACAGGATATTTAATGGGATGAGGTAATGTCCAGAAAAATTAAACAAAATTAAGTAAAGCTCCTAATTGGACCCTAATAAACCCCAGGCCCGGATGCAGTACCCAACATAATTCCCAGGCGTGGACTACATAGTTGTGTCTTCTTTCAGTCTCACAGTGTAGGTGATAGTCTAATTATTTTATTTTTATTATCTTGTGTGTATTCCTCTCAAGTCATATTTGTAAAGGGTTAGCTCACCCAGGGACCTACCCTGAGGCCATCCGCCTCCCCATCGTACATTCCTACTTTAAACTAGTTTAACTACACCTACTGCAATTCTCCACCTTTGCCACTAGGTGGAGACATTAGAGCATAATTACTTTAGTTACATGCAAATCCCAGCTGCGGGTTCCAACTCTGCTTGTTAAGCCAATTCAGCCACCCCATTTCAAACATTAAAACTGAGTAGTCTCTCCCCATAATAGACCTAGGAAGGAAACCTATGTAGAAAGAAAGATAGAGATTGATACTATACCACTTAAAAGTCCACCACAGTACTAGAGACAGGCAAATTGCTTGCTATAACAGTTACATTGTCCACTTAAAAGCTGAAGTGGAAGCACAATTTTGGTATTATTTTTTTCAAACAAAGTTGACACAGAGGGTGCAACTTACCTACTGTAAGCTTTTTTAGTGTACAACCTCACTGTGTAACTGATTGGTTCTTACTAACTACTCCACTCCACGGCTGGCTCTACCCACTCCATTCGCCCTTCGGGCTTACTCTGCTCCCACACCCTAGCCCCAATTCCCACCCGCCCCAGTGCTCCTACATTTATACCTATAAACCACACCCCATCTCCTTTTAGCCAATCAAACAGTCAACCTCGTTAATATTTCCAACCCTTCTTGTTACCTTACTCTACCTCTTTAGAATATTTCATTACCTCCCACATAGGACCTTAAACTAAATCATCACTATGCTTTCATTACCTACCCCATTACACATAAAGCTATTACTCTTGGTTTCACTCTTACCTACTCTAACTATAGCCTACCTGCTAACCTCCTATGAACATCCAGTACAACCACAACTTCATTACTCCCCCAAACATACTGCCATACCAACACTAGCTACTTCCCATAACCACATTAACATTACATCCCTACCCAGCTTACTACTAGCTAAGTATCAAAGACTGGCCCACATCAGTTATAACAATCTAAAAGCTAGGGAGTCTCTGTACCAATATTGCAAGCTTCTAAATCCTATATGTAGAATACAACTCCACTCCTTACTTGATGGAGACATTCATCCAAACCCCGGCCCACAGAATACTCCTACCACTGAACTCCATAGCCCTAACCTGTCTAGCACACAAACCCCTACTAGACCTTCAAACTCGCTCTTTATAGCACATCTCAATATACGTAGCATTAACAATAAAGATGCCCACCTCCACGCTCTCCTAGATGTCCATTTATTTGATATCCTAACAGAAACATGGTTAAAACCTGCAAATAAAGATAATGAAGTCATCCCACCTGGTTATAATATTCTGAGACTATACCGCACAACCAAGAAAAGGGAGGTGGGGTAGCAATCCTTTACAAAGCAGGGTTACAAGTCACCTCTTCAGACCTTAAACCACCTCTAGACAATAATGCCGAAATCCTTATTTCTAAGATTCAGCTCAATACTTGGTAAATCCATATATATCGTCTGTATCTACCTTCCTCCAGGTAATAACATAAACACCCTTGAAAATATCCTTGGCTGACTTTCTGTAAATCTCCCACAAGAAACTATAGTTCTTGGTGACTTTAATATTGACTGGAAGTGCTGTAGTACTGAACACCCTACTACCCATATTAACCTATATGTTTTTTCTCAAACTAGTACCTCTCCAACCAGGATTAACAAACCCGATAATAAAGAAAGTACCTTAGATTGGATTCTCACAAATAATCCTAATCAAACATACAAAGTAGGGACCCTCCCAGACGATTTAAGTGACCACTAAATGATCTATATTGTCAGGCATAAGATCAATATTACCTGTACAAGTACATTCAGGACAATACGGACCAAAAAACATTTTAACCCTGAACTTTTCCAAAGTGAACTTAAGGCATGTAATTGGTCGCCAGTAAAATACCTCCCTCTTGATGAAGCAGTAAAATACTTTAATTCCAAATTCTTAGCCATCCTAGACTACCATGCACCAACCACTATGCACCAACATGCTCTATCAGAAATAAGACTAAACCTGCCCCAAGGCTCTCAAAAGAAACAAAGCAAAAAATTCTTCTTAGAAACAAATCCTGGGCTAAATGGCGTACTACTAAAGACCCAATAGACCAACAAATATTTAGACAACTGAGAAATAATACAAAAAAAGCTATTCTCTTAGATAAAAAGAACTTCTACGTCCAACTCCAATAATCTCACTAAAATAAACCACAAAAGTTTTGGGCAAGCATTAACAGACTTCTACACCCAGGCCAATCCATTACACCAAACCCACAAGGCACTAACCTTGAGAATCCCACTCAAACTGCCAAAGCCTTCAATACCCTTTTCACAGAAGCCATCCAATCTCTTGCCAATCAACTATCCCCAGACAGTTCAACTCTGCCAACTTCCACTACTAGCTCACTTCCTTCATTTCAGTTGCAATCGGTTCCAACTCCTCTCATTTGCACCCTTCTCCAAAAACTAAAACCAACCACCCCCTCAGCTGACCAAATACCTGCAGAATACCTGCAAAAAGCAGCTAAAGCTATAGCCTATCCCATTTCCATACTGATTAACAGAACCATAAATGAAGGTACCATCCCAACTATCTGGAAAATCTCTCACATTATCCCCCTACATAAAGGTGGTAACTCAAATGAATTTTCAAACTATCGCCCCATAGCCTTACTTTCTCCATTGGTAAAAATAATGGAAAAGTGCATCCGTAGGCAACTATTATACCACCTAACACAAAATAACTTACTTGCTAACTGACAACATGGATTTAGGCCATTCCATAGTACCACCACTGCCCTCTTACCCTTTACAGACTGCATAAACAAAAAACGTAACATTAACATTCTTTCCTCTGCACTCTTTATCAATCTTTCTAAAGCTTTCAACATGGTTAACCACCAGCTACTTATAAATATACACAAATCCCTCTCACTTGATGCACTGGCTATAAAATGGTTCCAGTCTTACTTAGACAATAGACAGCAGGCTGTGCTATGGGATAATAATCCATCTACTCAACTCCCTATTAACCTTGGTGTCCCTCAAGGCTCCATATTAGGCCCGCTACTATTCTCTATTTTCATTAATGACCTACACTCAGCAATTCCTCAAGCTACATGTATACAATATGCAGATGACTCCACAATAATATGCTTAGCTAATTCATCATCTGAACTACAGTCCCTAACCCAAAAGGCATTTAATATAGTTAAAAATGGTTTTTACAGCACTGCCTCCTCTTGAACCACATAAAAACAAAACTTTTATGCTTCACTCCTATCCAGAAGTCCACCCCAGTAGATTTTAGTCACGTCTAATAATGACACTCTCGTATCTCCTGACCCAACCACAAAACTCTTAGGAATAACAATAGACTGCAACCTTAACTTTGACACTCATATTAATAACACAATAAAAACAGTCAATAAGAAACTGGGGTCCCTCTATAGAATCAATCCCTACCTTACACCATTAGCTAGAACCACTATAGCCCGTACTCATTTAAACTCCACACTCCTTTATGCTTTACCTATATATACTAATCTGTCAAAAAATAACCTCAACAAACTGGAAATCTCCTACAATAATATTGCTAGATTTGCCACTGGCACTCCATTTAGAACCCACCATTGTCTTAATCTAAAGCAGCTTGGATGGCTAGAGTTACAAAATCAGCTTCAATTTCATCAACTTACTATTTATTCCCCATAAGACCCTTTACCAACCTACCAATACTCCAATACTCTCTAGCCTTATTACCCCTTACAAAAATGTTAAAAACTTACACTCATCAAATAAATTACTTGTTTGCACAAGTAAATCCAACAACTTGGCAGGAGACTGTGTTCTCTAACACTGTTGGGGAAAAACTGGAACCTACTCCCCTGTGAACTTTTATCACTGTCTTCAACATCACTCTTCAAATATAACCTGAAACTGTACCTTAGAACACATTGGTTATGCCCCTGTGCTAACCCCGACTAGCTCACCATCTTGGTTATTGCTCTCCTTTAACGCTTCTGTATTAACTCCAGTCTTTCTCCTTAATAACCTAAGAGACCATGACCTTGTAATTTAAGCTACTGTATAAAGAAACCTCATACTAATGCATAACATTTTTATTTAGTGTTTGTGCTGAGGTAAGGTATTTTACCATTATCATTCATTACATTATTGTACTGTGCCAACATTTTTGTAATTGTGTGTTTTTGGAGCTTATCTCCCCGGGCCTCTACTGAAAATGGACATGTATCCAGTTAGACTAGCCTGGTCAACAAATGTAAAATAAATAATAAAATAATTTCTGTCTAAAAGTATTAACATTTTTATACTAAAATTTAGCCCTGA
The DNA here is from genome assembly GCF_019279795.1 of Protopterus annectens. Classification (NCBI taxonomy): domain Eukaryota; kingdom Metazoa; phylum Chordata; order Ceratodontiformes; family Protopteridae; genus Protopterus; species Protopterus annectens. The sequence continues at coordinate 972,986,087 of NC_056741.1, read as the reverse complement.
GTAAGAACTAATTATATACGCATCCCAAACCGATACTAAGGTGCTTAACAGGAAAAGTGATACTCCGTTTTAAGAGTGCACCTGCAAGCTCTCCTAAAAAAGGTAGACCAATAACTTGCCTTCCAACGATGTCTAAATTATGTATGAAAGCCGATGCCATCAGAGTTTTTAGTCATTTAGAAGAAAACTTAGTAATGGCAATAGAACAAAAGGGTAAAGAAAGAAAGTCATTTGTAATAAAGAATAATTTGGAGGATTGTAAAAAGCAAAGGAATCGTAGTATAGCATGGATAGATTACACAGTAGCATTTGACAACATCCCACATTCATGGAAGGCAAAGTGCTTACAGATGAATAAGATGCACCCTAAACTGATGAATTACAGAACAGCGACCATGAAACAGTGGCAAATCACTTTTCAGCTAAGCCATGATAAAGGGCAAATTATTATCCTATGGATAAAAATTCACTGGGGGATACTCCAGGGTGATTATTTGTCACAGCTGCTATTTTCTCTTGCCTTGACCCATTAAGCTGTCTACTTAACATATTAGGTCATGGTTACAGTTTGGGTCACAGAAAAGACTTCATCTTTTTGCAGACTATTGAGAACTGTATAGGTCATCGGATGAGGAGCTGAAAGTGCAACTGTGAGAGGTCAATACTTTCTCAGATGACACAAGAATGTCATTTGGTCTTGTTTTCTGCAGCACCAAGAAAATATTAGTCTAGGGCAAGAATGGACTGTGATATAAACAGTTTAGTAGGAGGGAGGGTATAAATATTTGGGAATCTATGAAGGGTTGACAATAAAACATGGAACAGATGTGAACAAAACTCAGGAATATTTTAGAAGACTAAATTAATACTGAAAACAGCCATAACATCTTGAAATACAGTCCAAGTTATAACCCAGTTTACTCTTCCTGTTCTAACTTTACAGTTTTGAGTGATTGGCCCCAAAAGATATTGGATCAGTTGGACAGAAAAACAAGGAAAATGCTTCATGCTTATATCAAGATTATGTATTCCTCATTCTGTAGGAGGTATGTGCTCCTTGAAATTGAACACACGTATAGATCTGCAATTGTAGGACTCCATTGTATAACTTCTGACTTCATCAGATTCAAATATATAAAACATGAGGAGAAAAGGTTTAAGATGATGTATTTGCTTTGTTCAGCAGAAGCATGTTGGTGTCAAACTGGAATGGAAATCAAACCAGAAGCATACAAAAATCAGGCAGCAACTGCATTGTTAAGAAAAAAAAATGAAAGAATACGAGTAGAATGGTCAGATGAGAAGGAAAGAAATGAGGAAAGAAAAAGGCATAAATGTAGTTGCAAGTACAGAAAACTCCTGGAACAACCTCCTGTCAATCCCAATCTGACTCGGGAATAGTTAAGGCGAGATGAATTTAAACCAAAAGATGAAAGGTTAATATTGGTGTCCCATAATAGTGACCCACACACGTTTGGTTTACAAAGTCCGTTGAACATGTGGGAGACATAGACAAATGCAGATTCAGTAAAACAAAATGGGAAACAGTTGCACACTAATGGCAGAGGGCCTGTATACATAATGTGGCAAGACTATTCCATTGGGGATTGTGCAAACATTACAGTATTGAAGCAGCTGAGAAGCGTTTGAAACATGCACTGCAAAGTATTTTCAAGAATGATGAAGCTTGTATCTCATGGGATCACCCATCACTAACTGTTCAAAAAATAAATGTGAGAAAAACAGGTATTCTAGTCTTATGAAAAAACAAAAGCAGCATTGATCACTGAAATTGCTACACCCAGTGATTACAATGTTTTCCATGCAGAGAGTCAGTCATACAATACTAGAATTTGCTGACAGAAATGTGGGCAGTGTGGAAGAAGGATATCCAGACAGTTACAATAGTAGTAGGAGCAATGAGTCTCGGAACAAAAGAATTTAAAGACATATGTAGATATGCTAAAAATACATGAAACTCCAGATGACTTGGCTCTGAGCACGTTGCAGGTGATGCAAAGAGCACTTTTGACTAGCATCTGACTGTGCAGCCATGATAAGGCTACAAAACAGCAAAAATAGGCTCACATAGAGCTGATATGCCCAAGCAATCCAATGCTTCATAGAATCAAATAATTACAGTCCAACTAACAAAAATGCAGTGATGATTTGTAACAGTTGATGAATACTGGAAAATACATCACTGAGCCATCAGGTTAAACTTTAAACCAAATAAACGACCTTCAGTAGTCACAAAGCATAAAATTAAGGAAATTGTGTTATTTATGATATCTGTATATGTATGTTTTATATATATATCTAGGATTATATAGATTCAAAGATTATTACTAAGCTAACTGCCCTTGCAAGCCATTTTAAGTCTAGCCAATTATCCCTTGTGAGACTCAAACCCTGCACTTTGTGTTTGTAAGGCAAACACCTTAACCATTAGGCCACCCATCCTTTAATGTTTGATCAAACGTCTGAATCGATTAAGTGCGAGCATACTTACGGGAAAGTGCTTTTCATCGAAGAAGCACTATCACATAAGTATGCCTTTTGCCGAGGCCGTACTATGGTCTGTATAAGGGAAAATTCCCTTTTCCCCCCACTGTAGTGTGGTCTCGGAGGGAGAATATTAAAGTAGGGGGATGTGGGGTGCAATGGGGTGAAGGCCCCTGCAAAAACGTAAATGTAGTGTTTTTTTTTATTGACATGCTTTAACAAAAGTGCTTTTTTGGTTAAAGTGCTTTCGTTAAAGTGTGTTCGGTGGTTATGGATTCGGATGTTTGATCTCTCGAACAAACGTCCTAGATATATATATATATATATATATATATATATAAAATTATTTGTGTGTATGTATACACACACACAAAGCTGCTTGAACTTTCAAAACTTCGAACTACATTTGGTCTAGAACATAACGTCGAAGATTTGAAACACTGAAGCTTCAATAAAAAAAAAAATAAAACACTTTTTTTATGTTTATGCAGGGGGCAAGCAGCCCTGCTCCCCACACTCCCCCTGTTAAATAAATATACCAACGCCAAGATCACACTACAGTGAAGAGAATGGTAAATTTCCCATTCTGAGCTGTATGGCAATCTCCATTTAAACTGTTTCAAAACTTTGATCATATGGTCTTGACCATATGAAGTTTTGAAACTTCACACTTCCAAAGTAGACCAGTGTATACATGTATAGATATATACACACACGTATGTGTGTGTGTGTGTGTGTGTGTATATATATATATATATATATATATATATATATATATATGTAGGTCTTGGACTATTCACTGAAAGGTAATTGACTGTGCACAAATCATTGAAAGCTCAATTCATTGAAACACATTTCACTGAAAGTTATATATGGCCTTTTCCCCACTGTAGTGTGACCCTGGACTTAGTATATATATAGTAAGGGGCACCACCCCCACCTTGGGGGGTTTGGGGACGTAGCCCCCCCACATAGTTTGGCTATATATTAAGTTTAGAAAAGAGTAATTTATTGAAATTGCAAGTATCCATGTGTATAGTTCAAAATAGTTATAATAAGAGGGGGCCTGCACCCCTCACACCCCCCAATGTGGGGGGCAGTGCTCCCCACACACCCCCTTCCTATGTATTCTAACTCCAGGGTTGCACTACAGTGGGGAGAAGGCCATATATAACTTTCAGTGAAATGTGTTTCAGTGAACTGAGCTTTCAGTGAATTGTGCACAGTCAAATGTGTTTCAGTCAAATGTGCTTTCAGTGAATAGTCCTAGACCCGTACATATAATCTATACACACACCCACACACTTGTGTGTGTGTGTGTGTGTGTGTGTATATATATATATATATATATATATATATATATATATATATATATATAAAATCTATACACACACATGTGTTTTATATACACAGCCACACATACATGTATATGTAATATATACTATACACACACATACATGTATATGTGTGTATATAATATATGTGTATATACATACCCACACACACATACATGTACAGTGGATATAAAAAGTGTACACACCCCTGTTAAAATGCCAGGCTTTTGTGATATAAAAAAATGAGACCACAATAAATCATTCTAAAACATTTCTCACCTTTAATGTGACCAATAACCTGTACAATTCAATTGAAAAACAAAATAAATAAAAGAATGTACTGTAAGCTGGTTGCAAAAGTGTGCACACCCTTAAACTAATTCTTTGCTGAAGCACCTTTTGATTTAATTACAGCATTCAGTCTTCTTGGGTACACACCTGCCATCAGTTAGAGACTCTGATTAACCCCAGATAAAGTTCAGCTGTCCTAGTATGATTTTCCTGACATTTAATCAGTTGCCTGCTACAGCAAAAGCCATGGTTCGCAGAGAGCTTACAAAGCATCAAAGGGGTCTCATTGTTGAAAAATTTCCACAGCATTGGATATACCATGGAACACAGTGAAGACTGTCATCAAAAAGTAGAGAAAATGGGGGTGTGTGGCCAAGATGACCACTGACTAGCAGCAGTTTTATCTATCTCTGCCTCTTTGATAATTTCTGACTGGGTTTCATTTTTCTTAAACAATCATTGTATTTATTCATATTTTGGTTACTAAGAACAAATCCTAGGATTGTTTCAAAAATTATTAAATTTTTTTGGAGTTTTCCTGTCAAAAACCTTGTGACAACTTATCCCAGTATCTCGGACGGAGAGATGAGTCATTGTAACACCAGCACAATGGACACGTCTCTCAAGAAATAAATTTTATCCTTGGTAACAAATATGCATGAAATGTCACTGAAACTGGACAAGATGGATACAAAGCTAGATGTCTTCGAAGAAAAAAGTTGAAGACAAATGGACTTAGTACATAAAGAGTTACAACTACAGAAAACTCAGATTTTGGATATTGAACCATCTCTTATTGATGTAGATGGAAGACTACAGGAGGGAGAAAATAATATTGAGTTTTTATTAAAGCAACACACAGCACTCCAGAATAAACTAGAAGATCTAGAAAATAGATCTCGTAGAACCAAACTGAGGATTTTTCGTTTACCAGAAAACAAAAAAGGAAATAATATGGTGAGTTTATCTTCTTGGTTTCCTTCTGTTCTAGCCCTTTCAGAAGCTCTTTCATATGGAATTGAAAGGGATAATAGATCACTTGTTACAGCTACAAAAAAACAAACAAAAAAAAAAAAATCTCCCCTAGATCAGTAATGGTAAGATTTATGTCTACACAAGATAAAGAATTAATCTTGAAAACTGCTTGGGCCAAATCACCCATAAAAATAAAAGACAATACTATACGCTTTGACAATGATTATTCAAATTCTGTTATTTCTGAAAGAAAACTCTTCCAGCCTTCATGAGTTGGACCCTGCTGTAGCATTTATTAAAACAAATAAAGTCTTAGATAAACTAGAGAATATGGAATGGTCAAACATCTCCCTGAAAAGAATTGCAGAGAATACCAGCTAGAAAACAGCAGAAAAAAAAAAGAAGCTGAAAGATAAATAATTCTCAGTGCAGCAAAAAGTCTTTAATTTCTCTCATTCTTCATTTAACCTCTTTCATTTTGGCTAATGTAACACATGAACTTTATTACAGGGACTTGTTCTTTTCTGGACTGCATTGCTTGGTGCAATAAAGTAAAAAAAATGGACTGCTTAGAAACTTTCATATCTATGGTTCTGGATGTAGTTAATAGTTACACAGAGGTAATCCAGTATGAATTTGATTAATTTTGTGTTTTTATTTTATTTATATACGGCATCTAAGTCTATTTCATCAAACAGGTTCTTTTGTTTTTGGTGTCCACTTGTGCTGTAAGGAGGTGCTGATTTTCTTGGTACATATTTGACTGCCTTAATTGATTTTGTTTAATTCCTGGGCTAACGATTTTCGCACATCTATGTATAAAATGAAAACAAAACAATGTTCTGTGCCTCACCAAAGTCCAGTCAAATAAACCAAAATGAAAATCCAAAAACCAATGAGACTGGACACTGCTCGAAGATCAACTCCTTCTGTTTATTGAAATTAGATACACAAATGATGAGCGCTTTCGGGTCTCTGCCCTTCATCAGATAAAGCATCTCCCAAAAAACAACATTTTAAAACAAGCACAACCAATAAAAATCAGTAAAAATCAGTAAAAAACCACCTATTCTTAAGGGTGAGTCTCATAGGAATGACTTCATTAAGCCCAGGACTCGCTCAATTATCCATTTAGACTCAGCTAGCTCTGTTAACTGTTTAATGTCCCCCCCCCTTTTATTCAACTTCACATTCACTATCACTTTAAACTTGAAGCTATGTGTAGGATGAGCTGCCAAATGTCTATAGTATCCCCATTTCTAATTGCAGAGAGGTGCTGCAAGACCCTAACTTTAAACATACAATTGGTCTTGCCCACATAAAAACTTCTGCAGGATTGACACTCTGCCAAGTAGACCACATCAGTGGTTCTGCATGTTGCTCTCCCTTTCAGATCACTCTAATGATTTTGCTGATCCAGACTCTTTTTTACATGCTCTTTTCAAAGTAGTTCCTGCTATTGAACTCACTTTTCTGATTCAAGGGATTGATTGCGAGCCATCTCAACACCTGCATCTTCACTGGGCTTTAGTGTACATCACATCTTCATGTAGGTGAGAAATTTCAACCTTTGACCTTGCTGAGAGGAATAAGTTGGAATACTAAAATGCAAACATCATTTTACTGTTTACGGATGTTAAATCCATTTAAAAATCAATACTTCGATGTAACTTTAGATAGAGACTAACAAAGTTGTCTATTTTTCGCCATAATCTTTTGACTGATTCACAGCTAGCACCCCTGAAACTTGGACTCTCATTCATTCTGGCACAGAGTTCAGTCTTGAGTGAAGATATTATAGACTTGACAATCTGCCAGAAATGTTATGGTTAAGATGCTTTTTCTTCCTGACACTAATTTAAATATATTTAAGAAACCTATCTTTCAACCTGTATTACAACAAAGTTTGGAAGCATTCTGTAAAAATGTGAAATTGATTTATTCACAGCTTATATTGTATCTGTCTCCTTTAATACGCTGATTTTCATGAATGGCTCTTTTTGCTAAAATCAGGTAAGGACTCATTATAATACATTCAAAATATGTTGCTCTTATACCTAAACATCTACATTACCATCAATGCAATTAGAAGGAGAGGCTTTATGAAGAATGGAGGGTGAAAGAGGGAAATGAATACAAACTATTGGGTTACAATTTTTTTCTTTCTCTTCCTGAGATGTGTCTTGTTAAGGTTACTGTTATTGTGTCTTGTCATACATATAGAAGTATTTGAATATGTTTTAAAGTACAAAGACATTCTTGTCAATATTCTTCAGTAACCTGATACTAAAACATAATATTTCTCTATAATTGAGTCTGGACACTTGGAGGCAGTTTTACACCAACTTTGTATATATGTTAAAACCAAGTTCATAATTACTGCTTCTCGAGTTTTGAATGCATTTTATTACTATGTCAGAATACTTAGTACATTAACAGTTTAACTATTTACTAGCCTGTTTTTAATGCTGGTTTCACACATATTAACAAACTTTAAGGTCACTAACAATGACTTAATTGATTCTATCATCAGCTGTGAATGTAATAAGAGGAAAAGAAAATGATGAGGAAATGTATGAAGAAGGGGAGGGTGTGAAGGGGCAAGGGGAGAAAAAGGGGGGGAAGAGAAGGAAAGGAAGAAAAAATATATATATATTCTTAGTAACTTAGGCTAGTGACCTTTATTTGTAGTAAACAGAGACTATAAGTGAGGTTTTTTTAGGCTAAAATTTAACATTAAGCAGAATTGAAAGAATCTATGTATTGATATACAGTTCTTGGATTTATATATTTCCAGTTTAAACATTCTTTTAATCTTAACAAAACAAATATTCATATACTGCTAATGAGCTTTCTGTTTTAAAGAAATATTTTTGAAGTAGTTAGGGAATCAAGATCATTAAATATGAGGTTCAGTACAAAATAAATTATTTTTAATTAATGTCTCGTATGAGATTTTGAACACATATACATTTCCTTTATAATATGTTTCAAAAGTGAAAATTAATATATAATTGCATGTCATCATTTCAATTTAATTCAGATACTACAGGAGTGGATTAGACCGTAGTAAAGAGGTAACCAAAAATAACACCTCGTTTTTATTTCAGTGTTCATTTGAGTTCTATTTAGTAGCATAATCTCATTTGTTATCACTTTGATGTTTTACACATAACTTGACAAAAAACCCTACATATTAGCATGATTTATTATATTCTAGAAGATATCTATTAAATATTCTGACTCCAAATAATAGGATGCATGGGATGTATATATATATATATATATATATATATATATATATATATATATATAGATATATATATATACATAGATATATATATATATATATATATATATATATATATATATATATATATATATATATATTTATATATATGTGTGTGTGTGTGTGTGTGTGTGTGTGTGTACTGTTACAAAAGAAAATCTCTATAATTCCGAACAGTGGTGGTGGGGGGGATACATCTGTTGCTAGTGGTAGCATGGTTAATCTAAACAGAGTTGGGAGTTTTGTTGAGCTCCATGAAAGGAGTAAGGTTTTATAGATTTTTTTACATCTTTGTACATAGATAAATGTTCTTAATCGGTATCTAGATCTTTTAGAAATCAAGCAAATGGCTTTTTTTTTTTTAAACTTTTTCTGGACCACAGATCTTACAATACCTATTTTAATACTATTGGTATAACAGTTGTTGATCATGAAGTCAATATATTTATGTTCATCACCCAAGTAAGCCCAGCACATTGTAATTTGTCACCCTTAAGTGTTTATTGATTAATATTAATGGGTTAAATAACTGTAAGAGGGGGAATTTATGTAAATGTCTGAAAATATTTAATTCTAATGTATTTTTGCAAGAAGCTAACCTCTTAAAAGATGATATAAATAGACTTAATACATACTTAGTGTTATCCAGCTCTCATCATTATCAGAAGAAAAGGAGTATTAACAATACTGGAACAATTCTTTACCTTGTACTAAAATAATAGACACATAATGATGATAAGGTCATGTTTTGTACTGTTACACTGGAAATTAATAGGAAAATATATGCCTTAATCAACATATATTGGATTCCTGTGATAGGTATTCATACAGTCAAACAACACTTGAACCAAATTGTACAATTATCTAAAGGAATTATCATCCTAGCAGGTAATTGTAATTGTATAGTCAATGAAAAAGGTTCAACTGCTCTTAGTAGGAGAAGAATATCATTATCAGCAAAGAATCTAACTGAATTTGCTGACACATCACATTAGAGACATTAATGATTTTGCTGATCCAGACTCTTTTTTTACATGCATTACTCTAATAGATGTACACTTTCCAGAATTGATAGGGTTTATATTTATAATGTGTTGATTAATAACCTAAGTAAAGTTAAAGTGCATTCATGTCCATTATCGGATCATAATGAGATTTTTTGAATTATTAATCATATCAATCCACTCTACCCAAATTAAAAGAATTCCAGCATACTTAACCACTTTATCTGAGTTTAAAGATTTCCTAACATCTGAAATAAAATATTTCATTACTCTTAACAGTACTAAAAACATATCAGACATACATGTTTAGGATGCTTTAAAAGCATATCTTTAGTGGAAAATAAGTTGGTATATTAATACAAAGAAATGTGATGAGGAACTAAATGCCCTTTAAGAGAAAATTGATAAATTAAAATTACATAACCAAGTGAATAAAATTAATAAGAATGAAGAAATTAATACTTTGAATAGCAAATATTTAGAAATTTTGAATCATAAGACAAAGATTAGTTTAGAGAGATTTAAATTTATAAATGTTTCTACTAACCCTAATGCATAACATAATCTGGCCATAAAGACCAAGAGATTTAGTACGTTTTACCACATTAAAGAGGTCTTCTCAGAAAAAAAGAAAAGTGACTGAAATGGGAGGTATTCTAACTGAATTCAAAGAATACTTCAATAAAATTTATCACATTAAACTCTAAAGATATTGTAACATCCTTTATAAAAAATACACCAGAAATAAACTAAATACACCAGAAATAAACTAACAGAACTAAAGATTAATGCCCTAGATAAGCCAATCTTATTATCAGAAATCTGACACCACCAAATTACTCTTTTAAAGCAAAACAAGGCTCCAGGTAATGATGGAATTATTCCAGAAATCTATAAACTAATGCCTAAAGAAGCTTTGGCTTTCTCTCTATTGAATGTAGACTATAAAATATTCATGTCTATTTATGTTAATAGATTAAAAATATACCTCCCATCCATAATTGATGAAGATCAAACAGGATTTGTCCGGAACAGAAACACAAATGAGTGCTAACAGTTATAGATCATGCTTTTAACTCAAGAAATAATTTAACTCTTCTGAGTTTAGACATAAATTGTGCTTTTGACTCTGTCAATTGGGACTACCTCTTTTATATATTAGAAACGTTTAATTTTTCTGATAACTTAATACAACTTATATCACACCTTTATAAAGTAAACCAGGCATATATAAAGATTGGAAAAATCACAACACCAAGGCAAAATAAGTGTAGAAAACAGAAAAAGGACAAACCACAAGGAAATCAATGTTGATTAGACTTACCACTTCGGCTCAAAGTCTTCAAAGAGTAAAAAACAATACATTCATCCAATCAAACAATTATCCAATAACCTTAATTAGATAATATACTTCCAATTACATTGGAACCATTTGGGCTCAATAAACAAAGTATTATACTTTAAAATGAGTTTCTTTTTTTAATAATTTATCTTTAAGATTTATACATTACCCTAAAGACACCTCAACTTTTTCTAAAATATATCCTTTCAAATTATCAGGCTTAGCATTATGAACAAGTGCAAAATGACTTCCCAAAGGACTGTCTAATCTTCTGTTTTTAATGTCTCTGACATGTTCCTGAAAGCGAGTTTTAAAGGCACGACCTGTCTCCCCAATTACTCCTTCTGTGTTGCATGTATAACATCCACTAGAATAAAACTTAAATCACTATTTGTTTGCAAATATAGCATCTGTTACATGCCAATGTGCCTTTATTACTAGCAAAACCTGTACCTAAAGCAATGTTTGATGGTATAAAATGGCTATGTACAACCATATCAGCTAAATTTCTACCTCTCCTATGAAAGACGATGTCTTTTTGTAACAAATACATCAAATCTTTATCCCTCAGTTGCATGGTCCAGTGTTGTTGCACCTCTTTGACTATCTGTTCAGATAAAATATTAAAAGTAGTAACAAACACTCCTATTTTCACTGTTTTCTTCCCCCACTATTATCCTTAACTAATCCACTTATTATAATTAGTGGCCATAAATTTAAACCGGTTTTCCAACACTTGACTGCGTCACCATATTAATATCATAACCTCTCCTAACAAACATATTTTCTAACTCTAATATTTCCTTTTCAGGAACACTGTCCAAACTACATAGCCTATTAATTCTCAAAAATTCATTATATGTTAAAACAGACTTAAGATGATGTGGATGATGGCTGTTGCCCTACAATAATAAATTACTTTGTTCAAACTTTCTATGAATGGTTGTACAAAAACCCATTAAATCAAAATCCAAAAAAGTTACTTGTCCTATTTAGACACCATCAAACTGAAGACCAAAACCATTTGTTTCTAAGTCCTGTATAAAGGACTAAACTTCTAAAGTGTCCCCATCATATAAAAAATCAAATAATCTATTAATTGAAAATATTGGACCACTTGAGACTTATAAAAATTATGCGCATATATATAATTTAAATTTGTCCATTACAGTGTTGGCATACAGGGGGGCAAAAGCCACTTCCATTGCCGTGCCTGCCTTGCAATTGATGAAAAATGTCACCTTTAAACAAAAATATTGACAGTAACCAATTCTATTAATTACACTAAGGGTGAATCCCCTAAAAAGTAAAATAGTACTTGTATACCATCACTGTATTTTATGTTGGTGTATAAACTTTTCACGTCCAGACATAACCATTACATGACATTTTTCCAAACCTTCTTGTTAATTTTATCCAGGAAATCCTGTCTATCCTTTTATATATGATGGTATAGTAACCACACAAGCTTTCAAATACTCATGCAACAAAACACATATATTGTTTAAAAATTATTTTTTCAGCAGAAACAATTGGTCTTCCACTGAGGTTCAATGTACCTTTGTGTCTTTGGTAAACAATAAAATAATGATATACAGGTTTTGTCAGTATTAAACTTTTTTCAAAATCATTGCTTGTAAAATACTCTAAATGCAAACCTTTCTTTAACAAATTCTGAGTTTTCAATGTCTGCATAATGTTGAGTCATTTCACATTTTTCATACACATCATTATAATTTAAATGCACATAACACATCTCGATATACTGCAAATGGTCCAAAATCACAATTTGATTCCACTTATCAGCTTGTTTCACCACCATTCTTTGGTCTGCACAAAACTTCTTTAAGGCAGACCATTGATCCTTGTTTAAGTTGTATTTCACATTGTTTGTTTGAATAAATTCATAATAGAATTTTTCAACCCAAATATTTAGAATGAAAATAAAACTTTGTCATTTGTATACGGGTAATAGACTTAGACTTGTATTGAATCGTATTAGTTACCAAGACACTATAAGCATTAATAAAATCATCCTGATATGATATGCATGAATAAAAGGAGTCATCCAAACTTTCATCCATTTCTATTGACTCCACATTATTTTGCTTGCTAAAATGATCTATCAAATGTAACTTCCTACCCATTTTGAACAGTACTTTTTAAAACATGGAGTCTCGGCTGAACCGTAGGAATAAATTTTATCCCCAAAATCAATACTGAAATAGCTATGTCAGAGACATCAATGCCAGACAAATTCAGCACCAAAGAATCATGAAAATTACAATCACAACTTTCAGCTCCATATTGTCTTCTTATTGTTCTTTCTGAAGTTTCTACCAGCATTCACCCACTGTCCCCAGTCATTTCAACCTCTTTTCTTCCCTTGAAATTGCTTGTTGTTACCATTCAGAAAATGGTTGTTGAAGTCCGTTGGATTTAGGGGTACTGATAAGGGTGGATAAATCTCTTTCTCATTTTTGCCCTCTGTATCCTCTGAAGTAGCAAAAGAAACAGGCACAGAAGCAGAAGTGATTTGAAAACATTTTCTACCCCCATTTGATGACATTGTCCTATTAGATTTGTGTTTCCATAGAAACTCCATGTCAGTATTGTAATCTATAATATTTCTATTAATTTTATTGCTTTTTTGTTTTACAAGTTCATGTTCAAAATCCAACAACTTTGTGTTTATTTCCCCCAACAATTCATCCATTCATACAGCACTGAAATGTTTTTGTAACTCAGCTCTCACCTGACATACCTCTTCCTTTAGTTTGCATTGTTTCAGGTAGTGTCTCTCCACCAAAATCCAGACCCACTCCATAGAGCACTGGTGTGCCACTGTTATCCACCATTTTCTTAAAGTTATCATCTTGACTCTCTGGGTCAAATGGAGTAGTAGGTGTGTTGAACGGTCTTGAGTCTCGAGGAGGTATATTTAATTCCACATACCTTTGAGGCAAGGAACATTCAAATAGATGCTAGTCTTTGTCCACTGTAGGCTTTCCAACTTCTCATTCAATTCCTGCAGTTCAGCCAGTAATGCAGCCAAACCTGAGGAACCCACTGCTTGAAATGGGTTGACAAAGCAACGATTCCGCTCACACACACACCGATCCCAGACACTGATTGGAGCACTAGCAGAACCACTGGCAGAAACATCTGTAGATCTAGAAGCCCTCTCATTGAGCTGGAAGACATAGTGTTCCATGGAACGTTGTGTGCCATCTCCTGTATCTACTCTAAAAAGTTGAGGAATGTTGTTCATGGGGTCAGTGGCCATAAACAAATCCAAAAATCACAACACCAAGGCAAAACAAGTGTAGTAAACAACAGCAAAGCCATGAACCACAATGAAATCAGTGTTGATTTGTTAAAGACTTAGCGCTTCAGCTCAAAGCCTTACACTCATCCAATCTTAAATACCATAAAATCTTATTCAATTAAACAATTATCCAGTAGCCTTAATTAGATAATATACTTCCAATTACATTCTCTGTTGAGCCCAAATAGTTCCAAAGTATTATACTTTAAATAAAAAGGTTCTTTTTTTAATAATTTATCCTTAAGATATATACATTCTACTAAAGACACCTCAACTTTTTCTAAAATACATCCTTTCAAATTGTCAGGCTTGGCATTATGAACAAGTGCAAAATGACTTCCCAAGGGACTGTCTAATATTCTGGTTTTAATGTCTCTGACATGTTCCTGAAAGTGAGTTTTAAAGACTCGACCTGTCTCCCCAATATAAAATAAATTACAGGTACACTTTAAAGCAAAAATTACTCCTTCTCTGTTGCATGTATAACATCCACTAGCATAAAACTTTAATTTTAGGAAACAAAATTCACTATCTGTTTGCAAATAGAGCATCAATTATGCCAATATGCCTTTATTACTAGCAATACCTGTACCTACAGTAACATCTGGTGGTATAAAATGGCTCTGTACAACTGGATCTACCTGATAACATCGAGCAAAAGCACAGACAACGAGATCACCGACACCACAAAACCAAAAGTTCAAAAACATGAAAGTTCACATGTCCGATAAACCACAATCCCGACGGTCAACAAAACAAATTCCTTTTCCGAAAAACACACACAACACAAGCACACCAAAAACCTTACAAACCTACAGTAAACCTTACATACACAACTATCTATGCACTAATCTTAACCCAAACCCTAACCTTAAGGTCCGTCACTATCGCACACTTACTTTACCCGCACCCTAACCCTAAAGTCTATCACTATCGCATACTTACACAGTCACGCACATTTCACATGTCAGTGTTTTCAGCATCGGAATTTTGAGCTGTCGATTATTTTTGATGTCGGTCTTCTGGCGATGGTGTTCTCATTGTCGGCATTTATAGCTTTCATTGTTCTCGGGTAGATCCGTACAACTATATTGGCTAAATTTCTACCTCTCCTATAAGAGACATTGTGTTTTTGTAACAAATACATCAAATCTTTATCCCTCCTTAGCATAGGCAAGTGTTGTCGCACCTCTTTGACTACTTGTTCAGATAAAATATTAAAAAGTAGTCACAAAGTATACTTTATTTTCAATTTTCACACTAATATTTTCACTGTTTTCTTCCCCCATTATTATCCTTAACTAATCCACTTATTGTATTATTAGTGGCCATAAATTTATACCGGTTTTCCAACACTAACTTTTGACTGCTTCACCATATTAATATCATAACCTCTCCTAACGAACATTATTTTCTGCCTCTAATATTTCCTTTTCAAAAACACTATCCAAAGTACATAGCCTAGTCTCAAAAATTAATTATATGGTAAAACGGACATAAGATATTGTGGATGACAATTATTGCAATACAAGAATAAATTACTTTGTTCACACTTTCTATGAATGGTTGTACAAAAAAACATTAAATCAATATTGAAAAAAGTTACTTGTTGTCCTGTTTGGACACCATTAAACTGAAGACCAAAATCAGTTTGTAAGTCCTGTATAAATGACTGAGCTTCTAAACTGTCCCCATCACATAAAAGAAATCAAATCATCTATGAATCGAAAATATTGGACAACTTGAGACTTAAAATGATGCCCATATATATAATCAGTTTCAAATTTGGCCATTAGAATGTTGGTATACATGGGGGCAAAAAGCACCCCATTGCCATGCAATTGAAAAATGTTACCATTTAACATAAATTATTTTGGAGATAAAGTAACCAATTCTATTAATAAAATTATGCTAAGGGTGAATACCCTAAAAATTAAAATAGCGCCTGTATACCATGACTGTGTTTTATGTTGGTATATAAACTCTTCACATCCAGACATAACCAATACATGCTATTTTTCCAAACTTTCTTATTCATTTTATCCAGGAACTCCTGGCTATCCTTTATATATGATGGTATAGTAACCACATAAGCTTTCAAATACTCAGGGCAACAAAACACATATATTCTTTAAAAAGTATTTTTCAGCAAAAACAATTGGTCTTTATGTGTCTTGGGTACAGGTATTGTCAGTATTACTCATTGCTTGTAAAATACCCTAAATGCAAACCTTTCTTTAACAAATTAAGATAGTTTTCAATGGCTGCATAATATTGAGTTATTTCACGTTTTTTGTACACATCATTATTATTTAAATGAGCATAACACATCTCAGTATAGTGCATATGGTTCAAAATCATAATTTGATTCCCCTTATCAGCTGGTTTCACCACCATTTTTTGGTTTGCAGATAACTCTTTAAGGGCAGACCATTGTTCCTTGGTTAAGTTATGTTTCACATTATGTTTGTTTTGAAGAAATTCATAATACAATTTTCCAACCCAAAAATTTAGAATGGAAATAAAACTTTGTATGCTGTTATTTGTATACTGGGAAATAAACTTAGACTTGTATTGAATATTATTAGTGTCCAAGACACTGTATATAAAGATTGGCTCTTGTATCTCCCAAAATATATTGATAAACATAGGAACTAAACAAGATTGTCACCTTTTACTCTTATAATGGAATCCTTAGCCAATTGTATAAGGATGAATCCTAATATAAAAGGTTTTAATTTGAATTCTGAAGTATCATCTAAGATACAAATGTTTGCTGTTGATATTCATACTGTCAATGGAGCTAAGGAAAACATTGTTGAAGTTACGGATTATTTTTAAAGAATTCTGGTTTAATTGTTTAATGATAATCAAACAAAATACTTTCCATAAACTCAAATACTAAACTTTGGGATCAAAAATTCAATAATTATTTGGTCAAAACAAATACCTTGACAAACTTATGAATTAAATTATCTAATAATTTAAATGACATAATAAAATCAAATTGTAATAACTGCATTTCTTCTGTAAGAAATCTAATAACATCATATTCTCATACTTTTGATAATTAAGATGATCATATTACCCAAGATACTTTTATATCATACAATCTACATCATTAATGCCATCAAAAACAATGAGAAAAGAATTTAATAAGATGATGTGGTTTTTTGGGCCCCAAATAAACCCAGAGTAGCCCTTACATATCACATTAAAGATTGGTCTTTGGGGGGAAATAGGGTTGCCAGATATAGAATCTTATTCTATATCATATGTAATTAAGACTTTCTCTCTACTAATTAATGAAAATTACTCAGCCAGATGGAAACAAAATCCAAGAAATCCTCTGCTTTAGCACTTATAAAAAATCTAACTCCAATAAACTATTCATTTTGAATAATCCATTTGTCTGGATCTTAAAAAATTACTTACCATTAGATAAATTCTCAAACAAGTGTCCCTATTCCATTAGAAATCTATTAAAGAATTTTTTTTAATTTTATATTTAAAAATTTAAATTACAAATATTGGATTTTTATAATGTTCCCCATTGCCTACACAAAATCTCTTATTTCATCTTCTAACTTTCCTGACACTATTCCTCTTAAGGACAAAAACCTTATCTTCTGGTATCAGTGTTTGGATGGAGATGATTTAATCTCTTTAGAATATCTAACAACTAAATATGATCCAAACAAAACCGTATGGTTACAGCTCCAAACATACAGACAATTCATGATGGATAAAATCAATTCTATCCCACTAAACTCAAGAACAACACTACCCAAACTAATAAAATGTTTTCTACACCCATAAAGACACGTCAAATGAGTAAAGCTTTCAATATTTACAGAGTAATTAATGAAGAAACAAAAAGTCTATCTAATAAATATTGGAATTACTTTATCCTAACTAATAACCCACCTTCTGATGATGATAAGAAAATAATACCGAAATCATCCAAACTACTTCCTCACTTTATTGGAGATTGTACTCGTGGAAATTTCTTAAGAGTATTTTTTACGTCCCCTAAACTAGAAGTGATTAGCAAAAAAAAAAGGTATTGTATTGGAAATGTAAATTAGAGACCAAGGCAGATTAGTCACACATGTTTTATGATTGTATAGCTTTGGAGCAATATTGGAATAGTATTAAGAATTTTCTTCAAATCCTGTTTTCTGATAAATTTTTTTTTATCTAAATCTTTAATTTTATTTAATACTCCGATTCCTAAATGTATCAGAAAAATCAAATATCCCTTGTTATGGTCTATATTGACAGTGGCTAGGAAAATCATAACCAGAAACTGGAAAACTGAATCTTCTCCCTCATTTGCAGAATTCAAAATTATTCTTGCTCAACTATGTCAACTAGAAATGATGACTATTAAATCCAGAACTATTAGAACATCTTATTCTTATAATTTGTGGTTAATTTTAAAGTCTTTATTATAAGACAATCTAGAAAACTTTTAAGGATATTGTTAATTTACTTCTCTTTTTCTTTTAGTGGATTGTTAACTTGTTTTTTAGACACAGATGTACATACTTTAGTTGTTATATTTATCTGCGTATTTTTTCACACACTTCTTTAATGTATTTATGAATATGAATTTGTATTGCTAAAATCAATAAAAATTGTTTTAGAAAAGTGGAAAAAATATGAGACAGAATGACATTGCAAAGAACTGGACATCTCTCCAAAACTGATAAAAAGACAAGACGAAAACTGGTCAGGGAGGTTGCCAAGAGACCTACAGCAACACTGAAGGAGCTGTAGGAATTTCTGGCAAGTACTGGTTGTGTCCTGCATGTGACAACAATCCCCCATATTCTCCATATGTCTGGACTGTGGGGTAGGGTTGCAAGACAAAAGTCTTTTCGTACAGAGAAAAACATCCAGGCCCAGCTAAAATTTGAAAAACAATACATAGTCTCCCACTTATTGTCTGACGAGACCAAGGTTGAACTTTCTGGCCACTATTCTAAAAGGTATGTTTGGCGCAAAAACAACACTTTGCATCACCAAGAAAACACCATCCCCAAGGTGAAGCATGATGGTGGCAGTATCATGATTTGGGGTTGCTTTTCTTCAGCTGGAACTAGGGCATTAGTTAAGGTGGAGGGAATTGTTAACAGTTAAAATACCAGTCACTTTTTCACCCAAAACCTTCAGGCATCTGCTAGAAAGCTGAAGATGAAGAAGAATTTCACCTTTCAACATGACAATGACCCCAAACATGCATCCAAATCAACAAAAGAATGGCTTCACCAGAAAAAAATTAAAGTTTTGGAATGGCCCAGCCAGAGCCTAGAACAAAATCCAATAGAAAATCTGTGGGGTGACCTGAAGAGGGCTGTGCACACGAGATGCCCTCACAATCTGACGGATTTGGAGCACTTTTGCAAGGAACAGTGGGCAAATAATGCCAAGTCAAGATTGCCATGCTGATAAACTCCTACCCAAGAAGACTGAATGTTGTAATTAAATCAAAAGGTGCTTCAACAAAGTATTAGTGTAAGGATGTGCACACAGCTTATTTTACATTTTATTTTTTAATATTTTTTCCCCTAACAGATTTGTTTGTTTTTCAATTGCTTTGTACAGGTTATAGGTCACATTAAAGGTGTGAAAAGTTTTGAAATTATTTATTGTGATCTTATTATTTTATATCACAGACACCTGGCATTTTAACAGGGGTGTATACACTTTTTTTATATCTACTGTATATGTGTATATATTACAATATATATATATATATATATATATATATATATATATATATATATATATATATATATATATATATAGATATATAAATACCAACACACATGTATAAACACATATGTATGCAGGTGTGTGTGTGTGTGTATGTAACACACACACACACACACACACACATATATATATATATATATATATATATATGTAAAATATGTGTGTGTGTGTGTGTGTGTGTATATAGACGTGTGTCTACACAGGCTGGCAGTGTAAATTAAATTTTCTGCAGGGTCTTAAACATTTTTAGATTGATTAAGCATACCATTGCGCAACATTATGAACTTGTCTTTCTCAGTTAAGCGGTAAGAAAATGTCTAACCATCTAACCAGAATAATAATAATTTTCATATTTAAGGCAGTTGATAAAGGAATATTAATTCTTATACACCATAAATAACATTTTTTGCCAGTGAGAAATTCAATGAAAGAATAGTGTGTTATTGGGAAAATGAACTGCACACAATGTGGTTAATTATTATGCCGTCTGTATGTAGCTAGTCAATAACACCATATTTTTACATTTAAGTTAGGCCCTCATCTGTGGAACTATTCACCAAATGAAAAAAAGAAAACATGATGCTCTAATAACTTTTAAAAAGCTGCTGAAAGACTGTGTTATTAAGGACACAAAATGCTCCTGCTTTCAGGATACTGCTAGGTTCATAGGTTGGTACTAGGTTATTGGCCTTAGGGCCTGTACAAACCTAGCCATAACAATTCCCTGGCTATTTCTTCCCACAAGATTTACTTCCTTGGACTTCAACGTTCTCAGTCACAAACTTTTTTGTTCAGCACCCTGTTTATATGTATCTCCTTGTATAATGTGCCTGCATGTATGCATAAAATATGTATTTGAACTGTCTGTATACGATGTGCATATAAACATGAGCTGTCATTTATTATCATTATTATTATTCATTTATTTTACATTTGTTTACTGAGGAGGTCCGAATGGAAAGAGCTGTCTGTCTTCAGCAGAGGCCTGGGGAGAAAATCTCCAGAACAATTGTTAACATACAATACATAATATATTTACACATTCAGTTATACAAATATAGCAGACAATAACATATGAGTGCATAAGATATTTACATAAGCATAGTGGTTTAGACATACTCTTACGATGATACTTTTAATTGTATCTCTTCCTAAGAGTATTAAATATACCATGCCTTATGTATGTCAAATCAACTCATTGTTAATCCATTACATCTGCTTTGCTTATTCACATTTCTTTGTATACTTGTTTTAGCTGTACTACATAGTTTGACTGTAGGTTCTTATTCCAAGGTCATTACTGAAAAGTGGTAGTAGACTAGCTGACCTACCTGGTAAAAACTGTAAAATCTTCAGAAGTTATTGTAATGGAGTAGTTCCAAGGAACTTAAAAATATAAATATAAACTATTTTTCAATGAAAACGGGTAAGTATAAAAATACAGACTGAGGCTCACTGAGGAAAAGTTTAGGTTACATCTCTATGTATTGTAATATTATCACATCTTTAAGATAGAAGAGTGATTCTCCCTCATACTCTCAGTATTAACTAGAACTGCTTCCACTTGTGCATACATTCCAAGTTATTCACAAGGTATGTTTTCTATGTTCTGTATTGGCAGTAAGCACCACTGAAGTTTAATAGTTACCAATAACCAAACATAGTTGCTGTTTTAATTTGCATCTTTGCTGCGTCAGTTGTCAACATTCAATAACACCATGATTTTAGTCTTCTAATGGCCAAGAAGGTGAACTGCCAGCAGAAAAATGTCTCCATAAATTGCCATACTGCACATATTCTATACAAACCTCAAATAGAAAATGGGCAGTTAAATATCTAGACAGTATAATGTAAGATTAATCTTGCCAAATTCAGTAGAAGGAGGCTTGTTTCCAAATGAGATTAGCAGATGCTGACTGAAGATAACAGACCAGATTTCGACCGGAGAAATTGTATTAATTTATTGACATTTGATTACCAGAAAAGTCCAACTGGGTAGAGGTCCATTTTCAGTGAATGCCCAGGGAGAAAAGCTCCAAATTATTACAAAACATAATCTTCGTAAATAAAACAAAAACATCTGCAGTTCAAATAATTGTAACAGATTAGACATAATGTAAAACACCTTGGTTAAGATTAGGTATGTAATCATCATTTAATATTTAGAGAAATGTTAAACAGTCCAGGGGGCTTCAGTAAAGCCTACATGGTTGTTTATCACCATGTTCGTGTCACAGAGAAATGCACACGCAGCCATGGAAACTTTTAGATTCAGTAAATGCCATGTACAGGCATGCACCACCACGCAAATAAGGTAAACACAATGGCATGCTAATTACAGCATAAGCAGCTGAATTGCATGTTAATTAACCAATCTAACACAGTTTAGCTATTCAGAAAGATATAAAGCATCTGTGTAGACTCAGTGCTGGTTTTTCCTGCGGATTCCAAAACATTTGGAATAGAGATATGAAAAGGAGTCTACATGGACAGAATATTAGGGGCTGCTGCTGCTTTAATTCATTTGTATTTTCTTTAGGCTGAAGCCAGTGCTGCTGTTGCTAGGCCTAGGCTGAGAAGGAGAAAAGTTTTCGGGCCCTATTTTGCTTTTTTCAGCCTACATGATGTGGAAATTGTGGAGTGCTACTGAGTGGATAGGGACACACTACAGGAACTCTGTGACCTCTGCCATCCTCAACTCAGACCCAGAGCCAACAGGGAAAGCAATTCCAATGGAGAGAAAGGTATGTGTAGCCCTTAGAATTTTATGTATGGGTATCTTTTAGAGACCAAAAGGGGGGGTGGGGGTCATTGGCATCAGCATCCATGATCATCCACCAATTCCTAAATGCTATGCTGCAACATGCCACTGATGATATATATTTTCCTTTAGTTCTCAGGAGAGAGCCAGAAATATGCAGGAGTTCTACCATGTAGCACACTACCCTGAAGTACTGGATACCATAGGTTACACACATGTAGACATTAAGGCACCAACTGGGGAACAGGGTTGGTTTTACATAGGGCAACCATTCTGTCAACTATCAAGTTGTGTGTAATGCCAAGGGAATCATTTTGAACATGTGTGCTGACAACCCTGGTAGTTAACACAACTCACATGCAGCACACCTCACAGCTGTACCAGATGTTTGCTAGGGGGGAAATCCCACAGGTGCATTTACTGGGGGATGCAGGCTTTGCACTGGAATCGTGGCTGATCAGAAATGTGCACACCTACCTATGGAAGAATGCCATAATGAGGCACACACTCAAGCAAGAAATATCAGAGAGCATGTGTTTCACTGCTGAAGTCATGGTTCTGGTACCTTGATACATCTGATGGAGCCCTGCAGTACAATCCATGGACATGTACACAAATATTCACAGAAGGTGCCATGCTACACAACATAATCCTGAGAAAACAGCTGCAGCAGGATCAGTAAGGGGAAGTGGCACACATCCCACTACAAATGCCAAAGTCATAACAGCCACAGGCAAATGAGTTGCAGGGGAAACCACCAGCTGCTGTGGGTGTAGGCAGATGTAGGCATGCTCAGTATGCCCTTGCATTGGCTAAGAGACAACACATAACACACTCACCACCTAGGGGCCTAAAACCTTCCTCCTACTCACATAGATATAGTAGCATCGATGCCAGGCAACTCACACAACCTTTACCTCCCCCACATATTGGCTGTATACTCCTTGCATCAAACTGACTCAGCCCTGAACTAAAACTGTGTCAACTCCTGCATTTACAAGGTAAGTCCCGAACCTAGAGTGTTGTTTACTAATATGACCATGTGATATATCCTTGTATTTTATTACTTGTTCTGGTAATCTAGTAAAAGTTGGGAGATCTGTACAGAACTTACCTTAACATGTGACAGCAGAGACTTATTTGACCATTACTAAGTGGTAGGCTTCAGGCATCAAAGATTCATACAGTCATACCTCTCAAAAGTGCTGATGATCACTGCATGCCGTCAGTTTAGCACCATATGCTTGTACTGGAACATGATTAAAGAAGCTAGAAAATAATGAAAGTAATAAATACACAGTTTGAGTTCACAACCTTCACAAGATCATTCACTATAAAGTCCAAGGCCAATATAAGTCAAAGGTACAATTACCAGTGCAACACCACAGATGCAGATATACTGAGCACTGTTAGCTATGCACCCTGAGCATCAGACACCATGCTTTTGTATCCCTTAATCCAAAAGATAGAAAAAAGGGATATGGCATAGTTATCACTGGCACAGGGTGTTTTTGTGTGTGTGTGTGTGGGGGGGGGCAGGAAGCCTAGGCTGACAGAAAAGGTTGGTGAGTGTGAGCGAGTAAGAAAGGGAGAAAAAGGTAGACATGTGGATAACCCAACAAATGGCCAGTGAGACAAAATGAATAATTGTTTTGTGTGTCTGTAGGGGACCTCCATGCGAAGTCAGTGTGTGTGTCTGCATGAACACAGCCAAGCTCTGTGCTAGCTCTACATCTTGCTATGTTGAACAGGTGTGAGCTGTGCATGGTAAAGGTGGCAGTTCACTGTTGTTATCCCTGACCATGAGAACTGACTCTGACAAGAGTTTCACTGGCACATCCACATCCAAGGTCAGATGCAGTGCTGCTACCTGAACGTGACTGATGTCGGCTGGATGAGCTTCCTTCACAGGGATTCCCAGGGCCATGACCCCATGGCCTGCCACATCTGGGTGTGGACAGCACACTAACTGATGGAGCACTGAAGTACTGCCACTATGGGAGTGTGATCAGGCATGGCCACGTTGGCTGACAGCAGATGATGTGGCTGACCTATGCCTTTGAGGATACTGTTCCCTCCCAGCTAACATTCCATCACAGACACTGCACCTTCCATGACAGACACCCTTTGGTCCATCACAGACACCCCTCGTTCCAATGTGTCATTCATCCAATCTACTGTAGCAGCAGCATGGTGGAGGCTGTCATCATATCAGTGTGCCACATCCACAACCCTGAGCATTTTTCTGGGCCACCTATGGGAACGTGCCTGTGTCTCCATGACTGTCCTAAACATATGTTGAGTGGCACAGAATACAAAAATAAAAGCGAACAGACCACAACTGAGGAATATTGAGTAAAACCAATGTTATTTAATAGACAGTAAGCGCTTTCACAATCTGTAGCTGACTGCTTCTTCAGAATTGAGCATTCACATAGAAAGTCATCACATTTAAATGATATAACATCCAATCAAAAACAAGACTAAGTTAATCAAATTTGTCAATCAAACATTTAAAATCACGGTGTATTAGTTAAATAAACAGTAAGAATAGAAAACAAAATATATAGCATTTTATAAAAAAAAGTCTGCCTTTTGAGTTTTAATGTTTCAGTGGTGTAGCTTTTAAGAAGGGTTTAAGTGACACTGCACCATTTATCTCTGGAAGTTTATCAGCTTGTAATAGCAGAATACATCTTTGACTGTTTCTTCCATCCTATTCCTAATGTCACCACCTTTACTATTCTGTTCTATAATTTCTAAGGCTTGGAAATTAAAAACATGTTGTGCACCCTCAGCTTGTACATGTCTTGCCAAAGCATTCATTTCTTTAGCATTGGTTATATCTCTTAAATGCTCTAAAATATGCTCTTTAAAGCTTCTGTTGGTTTAACCAACATAAAATACATAGCATGTTTTACAAAAACTAAGGTAAACTAAATGCTGCATCCTGCAGTCAGCATAGAAATCAATATCTATGTTTAACTTCTGAGTTTGATGAATAAAAGTAGAGTTTGAGCAAATATAATTGCATGCCATACAGTTTCTGCAGGGGAATGTTCCTTCTCTGAGACAATCCCTTGCTTTTGTTCATCTGTGGTGTATAACATAGTTGCCTTTTCAAAGATTTCCTATTCATGAATGAGAAATGTGGTCTCCTATCTATAGCACCATCTAACTCTTCTGCAGAGTTCAAAATATTCCAGTTTCTCTCAAATATCTGACAAAACGTCTCTCTCACTGGAGTAAGAGATTGGAAACCTGATATTATGCTTATTTTGATTACATGGATTATAGGTGTCACCTGTTTTCTCAGAGAAAAACAGTTTACATTTGTGATTGTGTCCTTCATACAGTTCCTCATTGCTTGTGTCTATATCTGTTACACTATAGCCTCTGTCCATAAACTCACTTCTTAGTACAGAGACTGCTGAATATAGTCTCTCTTCAGAATTATGTAATCTGCTCATCCTCATGAATTGTCCCTTAATTACATTCTGGTTAACATGCCTAGGATGCATGCTGGTTCTATGTAGAATACTATTCTTTCTACTGGGCTTCCTATGCAAACTAGTAACTAATTCCGTTTGTGATGGTTTGTGTATTCTGACATCAAGAAAATTTATTGTATCAGATGAAAATTTGTGTAAATCTTAGAAAGTCATTAGTACTATGTAAATAGTCAATAAAAAGTCCCAGCCTACTTGTAGTGTCTCCCCATAGAAGGAAGACATCATCCACAAACCGTGAGTACCAGAGGACACTCTCTGCAAACTCATTCCCATGCAGTAAATGGTTTGTCTCCCAGGAGACTAGTGATAGGTTGGCATAGCGATGTCCATGAAAGTGCTTTGGCATTGTGCCGCCCAATGTTAGCTCCCAGTGCCTCTATACAGAGAGCCACTGGAGTGATCCCCGGGGTGAACTTTCTGTTACTCATCCATTCATCAAGATTTCTCTTGAAGAGGGCCAGCAAGGCACTCTGCTTGACATAAATAGGAAGCTTGTTCCAGACTATTGGCAATATTTGGGTGATGAACCTGTCCCCCCAGCATTTTCTGTTGATTGTGGTAATGAGGTTGAGATCTCTGGAGCATGTGGTGTGGAGGGATTGGGATTTCTTTTGGTGTAGCATTTCTAGCAGGGTTGGGTCGGACATGACCTTGTAAGTCAAACAGAGATCCCCTTTAAGTAGACAATAAGAGACAGCGAATAGCTGAAGTTTCTTACATCTGTCCATGTAGGACAAGTGTTTAAGGCCTAGGATCCTCTTGGTGAGGTACTTATGTGGCCCCTACAGCTGTTGCAGGTGTCTGGTGATGTATATGCCAAATGGGGCGTTATACTATATGATTGGTGTAATGAGGGATGAGTAGAGAGAGATGATGACTTCTTTCTTCCTGGATGCAAAACACTTGGTTATGAGGTGTGCCAGGTATGATTTACAAAGTATTAGATGTAAGATTGGAAATGTAAGTAAGCAGCACACAAGTCGCAGGCTGTCCTTCATTTCTTGGCAACTGCGTATGATATTATTTCTACTTGATATCCTCCCACATTATAAGGTCAATGATATAGAATGGCTTACACACTGCATGTGTCAGTTACTGCTCAGATAAATGAAGAATGTCCAACAAATGCAGAAGTGCAAGGCAGAGCTGTATATTTGCAAGCAATGATCGTGACAGGTTGTGTGATCACTATTTGCACTACATCCAAAACTAATACATGCACACAAATAACGCTTGTATGGTTTAATATCAGTGTAGATGCTGTTGCAGTTGGCTGTGTGTGTGACACTGCCATCCCAGCTGTTTGGAATTTTGTAAATAATTCTATGTCATTTGTGAATATTGATATTGATTTATACAGAACTGTATGTAATGTACTGAGCTTCAAGAATGTAACCACAGCATACCCTGCTGGAACATAGAAGATTAACTTACAGAACTTCAAGAAAATAAATTGAAATTAAGTGCTTTATGATGTGCTACAAAAGTTAGATAATGCAGCAAGGAGACAGGATGTCTAGAGCTAGAAGTTTTTTCTATTGTCTTGAAAGAGAAATAATTACTAGGTTTCAAATTTAAAAGCATTTTATTGTTTTACTATTTCCAAGTTTTGCAAACTTCTGAGAGATTTGTATCTCTTACCACAGAGATGTTAGTTTCTGTTGGCCTGGGAACTGAAGGCAGGTGAGAGAGTGATGTCATCCAAGCTGACCCAGTAGTAATGTGTGATATTAATTTGACAGCTCTCTCAAAGAGAGACTATACATTTTGTATTTCTCTTTCAGTCTTACAGCATACACTCATCATCGTCAACATCTGCACTTGCCTTGCTAATAGTAAGTAACTAGGGAAACATAATTTATCTTAAATATATATAGGAATATAGTAAAGATTAGTTTAGATGTTTTCTGTATTTATTTGAGACTGTCCTGCAGTGTTGTTTTAAAATATTTCCTGTGATTCTGAACTCTGCAGTTACTGTACTGATTGACTATGGTCTTGTTCTTTTATTTATTGTTAAATATATTTAAGCCTATCTTTGTGGCTGATTTTTGTGAGATATATTTAAGCTCTTAGGGTACTTGCATGTGTATTTGGTGACACTGTATAGGCCACTCTTAAATAGCCTTGCTCTTGGTCACACTAAAGATTGGTCACGTTTTGTAAGGACTTTAAGTAGCTGATTAAGAGAGGTTAGTGGTAGTGATAACTACCTTATAGTCTGAGCAGAAGGGGGCATAGCTAGTAAACCTTGCCAGCTTTCCACAAGAGTGTCTGTGTTTGTATATAAATCAAATCTCAAAGTGTGTGTGTCAGCTACTTGAGCAGCGACACAAAGCACTGGTTGGACAGAAAGGGTGCTGGAGGTCTTGGCTTGACCCCTCGGCTGAGACGGTAACCCAATAGCTGTGTCAGTGGGGGGATGTGGAAAAAAAGGGAGAAACCATCCCCCAGACTGACTGTGATCTCTGTGTGCTCTTAAGGAAAATTGCACTTTACTGTGTGTGTACTTGTAATCCTCCCATTGTGTACATCGCTCTCTGTTACCATTGGTGAGGATTGAGGCTCCTTGATAATTGGGCCAGTGCAGGGGCATCACATATTAATATGTTGACAGTGGTAAGTTAGCCACATCACATATTAATTGGCTTGTAATGGTGTGGATATTGAATTCCTGTAGCCTGTGTACAGTGGTTATTGAAGGTGTTTGTACTCTCAAATCAGCTACGCAGTGAACATTCAGAGTTCATATCATAATTGTTTTATTTTTTGTTAGCTTAGTCAGGGATAGCAGGCAAGCATGTCAGCCAGGAGTGGAGTATGGCAAGCTGACAAGGATCCAGTTAGCTGAAATGTGCCAGGTTAAAGGACTGGTGCATGCCAACCTGACTAAAGCAGACATGATTGCAGCTTAATTCACAGTTGCATCACAGAATAGCAACCAGGATGACAATCAGACTGGCTGTGGAGATGTACAACTCTCAGAAAATGGACAGCTCAACCTTTCCACAGAGGACTTAAAAAAATCCATCTGGAGTTAAGAGACTTGAGCTGGAGGCCATGCGTTTGGAAATAGAGGCAGCAGAGAAACTGAAACATCTAAAGGATGAGGAAAATGAGAAACTGCAATGTCTGAAGGCTGTGATGCCTGGAAGCTGAGGAGAAGGGGAGGGAGAGGCGACATGAAAAGGAGATGCTGAGTCTTCACCAGATTCGTGGAGGTAATGGACAAGAGAGTAACAAAACCCCAGAAGCAACAAAGGTCAGTAAATGTCTTCCACAATTTACAGAGAGGGATAATGTTGATAGTTTCATTCATATGTTTGAGAGGGTATGTAAACAGTATAATATTGACCAAGGGCTCTGAGTACGGTTCCTAACCCCCTTACTCCATGATAAAGGTGTAACTATAATTTCTAAACTGTCTGATACTGATTATTTAAATTGTAATATTGTAAAGAGCTGTCTTTTAGAATGTTTTAAGTTAACACCTGAAACTTATTGGAAAAGGTTTTGTGAGCATAGACGCAAGGCAGATGAAAGTGTGCATGAATATGTTGCTGAACTAAGCAGCTATTTTCATACGTGGGTGAGTGGATGTCAGTTCACCACATTTGAAGGGCTGGCAGACATTTTGGTGAGGAAACAAGCCCTTAGCTCTTTGTCTGAGGACATGAGAATTTGGTTAGCTAATAGACAATGCACTACTCCAGATGATTTGGAAAAGAAGGGAGGCCTATACCTAGAAACCAGGGCATCAC
Source organism: Protopterus annectens (assembly GCF_019279795.1). Lineage (NCBI taxonomy): Eukaryota > Metazoa > Chordata > Ceratodontiformes > Protopteridae > Protopterus > Protopterus annectens. Next base: position 972,956,204 of record NC_056741.1, on the reverse strand, counting down.
TGCACAGGAAAGGGATACCCATTGCTGCTCATGGGTCTAAGGAAACCCATGGTGGGTTGGTTACAGAGGAGCACTACTTGCTTGGGCAGTCTACTCCAGTCAGAACTTTAGGGGATACCCCATCCCAAATACCTTTGGCTAGGGTTCACCTTGACTGGGAGGGTGGAAAAGGAAGCTAGCAAGTAGGTGTGTTTGAAGATATCCCTGCAGATGTCCTGATGGGGAATAATTTTGATACTGTAATACTGTGTGTGGATGCAGTTACACACCATCAGGCTTGGGGACAAGCATGTGGGTCTGGTAGCCTGTGGGACACCCAGACAGACACCACACTTGCAGCCAGGACTGGTGAAGTGGTTACTTCAGAGAGGGAGCTAACTTGTAGCAATGAGACTGAAGGTGAGCCACAGTTGCTTGTGGATACTGATGTTCCCTTGGACAGAGTGACTGCAAGTGCAGTGGTGAGTAGTAGTACCCAGGCTGACAGTGAGGCACCACTGTCAGAGGATGCCAGACTTTCTGTGGATGGGGAGATGGAAAGGGTTACAAAGAGAGAGTTGAGACAGGTGCAGCTCTCGCACTCTACACTACAAGGCCTGAGGGAGGTAGCTAGTGAGGCATCTGATTCTCAAGGGAAGGCGGAATCTGTATACTGGGACAAAGGGTTACTGTATAGAGAGTAGACCCCTGAGGCAGGGCTAGAGGGTGAGAGAAAACAGCAGTTGGTAGTGCCCAGAGCCTACCATCTTGCACGTCTAACCATAGCCCATTATATTCCATTTGCAGGTCATATGGGCATAAAGGGTACAGAGAGACACATTATGCAGAACTTCTATTGGCCTGGGATTTCCAGAGCTGTAACAGGGTACTGTAGGACCTGTGAGCAGTGCCAAAAGGTAGGCAAGGCAGGAGACAAAGTGACAGCTCCTTTGATGCCTTTGCCTGTGATTGAGGAGCTGTTTCAGAGGGTAGCTGTTGATATTGTGGGGCCTCTGTGTACCCAAAGTACCACAGGGAAAAAGTATATCCTAGTGGTAGTAGTAGATTATGCTACCAGATACCCAGAGGCAGTAGCTCTGTCCTCCATCGAGGCAGAAAAGGTGGCAAATGTTTTGTTAGAGATTTTCAGCAGGGTAGGTTTCCCCAAAGAAATACTGACTGACAGAGGTGCCAATTTCATGTCAGACCTGCTGGCTTGTCTATGGAAGTACTGTGGGGTGAAGCAGCTAAAGACCATCCCTTACCATCTTCAGACTAATGGTCTTGTTGAGAGGTTAAACTCTACACTCAAGATAATGTTACATGCATGTACAGACAAGTTTAAGAGGGAGTGGGACAAATATTTGCCCATCTGCTGTTTGCTTGAAGAGAGGTGCCCCAGGAATCTACAGGTTTTTCGCCCTCTGAGTTGCAGTATGAGCATAGGGTAAAGGGGACCTCTAGGCTTGATTCAAGATGAGTGAAGGGTGAGTGTAAACCCCACAAGGAGTCTGTTGTGGCATATGTCCTAAACCTCAGGGCAAGGCTCAGGATACTCATGGGCTTGGCCCAGGAGAAACTGGCAGAAGCCCAACACCAATAAAAGGTCTGGTATCACAGGAATTCTCGAGATTGAGAGTATGATGTAGGACAGCAGGTAATGGTTCTCATTCCTCTCAGAAGGAACAAGCTGCAAGCAGCTTGGGAGGGGCTTTACAAGGTGGTAAGGAAGGTCAGTGATGTTAACTACACAGTAGAACTGCTAGGCAGGAGGCAGGGGCACAAATTGTACCATATTAACATGATGAAACCTTACCATAATAGGGAGGCCCTCATGCTGAGTATTTGCAGTGGATGGCAGCAAGAGTCTGAGGGGGATCTGGTGACTGATCCCACAGTGAGGCTCAAACTGATACCTCAGTAGAAGGGGTAGCAATGTCCCAGCAACTATCCCCTACCCATGTTTGAGAAATCTGAGCAGTGTTGCAGGAGTTTGGGAGCATGTTCACTGGAAAACCAGGGTGCACCCACCTGGTGCAGCACCAGGAGGATACAGGACCACAAAGGCCTATTAAGCAGGCCCCTTATAAGGTGCCTGAGAGAGTCAAACAGACTCTGAGGGAGGAGATACAGGAAATGATGGAACTAGGGTTAATTCAGGAGTCCAGCCCTCCCTGAGCCTCCCCAGGGGTGCTGGTACCAAAGAAGGATGGCAGCACCAGGTTCTTTGTGGTTTGTAGGAAATTAGTCACACAGAGTCAAAATGCCTTACTCCAAGCCTAGGACAGGTGAAGGCCTAGAGCAGCTGGGTGGGTCTAAGTATCTTACCACTATTGATCTTACCAAGGGTTACTGGCAAGTGCCTTTGACTTCCAGTGCTCGAAAGAGGTCAGCCTTTGTAACTCCTTTGGGGTTGTATGAATTCACAAAGATGCTCTTTGGGATGAAAAATGCCCCATTGACTTTCCAGAGGCTGGTAGATCATATCCTGGCAGGAGATTTTGCCCTTGTTTACCTAGATGATATTGCCATCTACAGCCATTCTTGACAAGAATACCTTCAGCATGTTGGGGAGGTGCTGGGAAGACTATAGATGGCAGGGTTTACCATTAAGCCCAGCAAATGTCAGGTGGGTATGGCAGAGATCTCCTACCTGGGGCATAGAGTGGAGAGTCGTAGGATCAGGCCAGAACCTGCCAAAATGGAAGCCATTCAGGCATGGCGTGCCCCTGTTACAAAACGCAGTTGAGGGCATTCATTGGGACAGCAGGGTACTACAAAAATGTTATCCTCAGTTATAGTACCATAGCTGCTCCCCTCAAAGACCTGATAAGGAAAAACAGGCCAGATAAGGTAGTGAGGACCCCAGCATGTGAGCAGGCATTTCAAAAGCTTAAAGGAGCATTTTGGGGACCCCCTGTGTTAGCCAGTCCAGATTACAGCAAAGAATTTCTTGTGCAGGTGGATGCTTCAAACCATGGGGTGGGGGCTGTATTTGCCCAGGTTTCCTCAGAGGGAGAAGAGCACCCAGTGGTATATCTCAGTCATAGGCTTCAAGCCAGGGAGGAATGCTATGCAGCTGTAGAAAAAGAATGCCTAGCCATAGTGTGGGAACTGCAGAAACTTCAGCCTTAACTGTATTGAAGGAAACTGACTGTAGTTACAGACCACAATCCCTTAACTTGGCTACATTGAGCTAGCCAGCCAAAGGGCAAGTTACTAAGGTGGAGCCTATGGTTGCAAGCATATGATATGGCAGTGCAGCACCACAGTGGGGTTAGCAATGCCAGTGCAGATGGCCTCTCAGGACAGGAAATGGGGTAAGGTATTCCCAGATATGCTCACCTCTCTTGGGCAACATTTCTCAAGGGTCACTTGAAAAACTAGCTTGAGTTTTTTTTTTTTTTTTTTGGTGGGGGGGGGGATTGTGACACTGCCAGCCTAGATATCTGGAATTTTGTAAATAATTCTATGTCAACTGAGCTTCAAGTATATAACCACAGCATACCCTGCTGGACCATAGAAGAGTAACTTACAAAACTTTAAGAAAATAATTTGAAATTAAGTGTTTTACAATGTGCTGTAAAAGTTAGTTAATGCAGCAAGGAGACAGGATGTCTGGAGCTAGAAGTTTTTCTATTGTCTTGAAAGAGAAATAATAACTAGGTAAAAGTTTTATTGTTTTATGACTTCCAAGTTCTGCAAACTTCTGAGAGATATGTACTTCTAACAAAGAATTGTTAGTTTCTGTTAGCCTGGGAACTGAAGTCAGGTGACAGAGTGATGTCATCCAAGCTGACTCAGCAGTAATGTGTGATATTAATTTGAAAACTCTCTGAAAGAGAGACTATGCATTTTTTATTTGTCTTTGGATATTACAACATCCACTCATCATCATCAACGTCTGCACTTGCCTTGATAATAGTAAGTAACTAGGCAAAAGTAATTTCTGTTCGATATAGATATATAGTAAAGATTAGTTTAGATGTTTTCTGTAGTTATTTGAGACTGCACTGCAATGTTGTTTATTTCCTATGATTCTGAACTCTGCAGTTACTGTGTTGATTGAATATTGTCTTTTTCTTTTATTATTTATTATTAAATATATTTAAACTTATTTAAGCTCTTAGAGTAGTTATTTGGTGACACTGTACAGGCTACTTAAACCAAAAAATGCACCACCAGGGTTTCTGGACTCCACACAGTTTTATTTAACACAGATTAAGTGCTTTCATCAGTCCAAGTTGACTTCATCAGAACAATTACTTAAAATGAGTTTCTTTTGTCAACTTCAACTTAATTCACTTCAGCCACATACATTATTTCATTAGCAGACAGATCTTTGAATTCTGCATCAACAGCAGCATAGGGTCCGGTCAGTGCTTTGCTGGCAACTACCTTTAGACTCACTTTCTCAAGTTACAAGGCTTCACAATACAGTGCCTGCCACCCACAAAGGGAATGACAAAAACTGTTCTGATGAAGTCAACTTGGATTGATGAAAGCTCTTAACAATGTGTGTTAAATAAAACTGTGTGGAGTCCAGAAACCCTGGTGGTGTGTTTTGTGGTTTATTTGTTCTTCTTTTTGCACCATTGCACCACTTTTTGGGTTACTGTACAGGCCACTCCTAAATAGCCTTGCTCTTGGTTACACTTGCCATTTAGATAATAGTAACATTACACAGTAAAAAATTGGTCACCCTTTGTGTAAGGGCCTTAAATAGCTAATACAGAGGGGTTGGTGGCAGCAATAACTACCTTATAGTCTGGGCAAAAGGGGGCATAGCTAGTAAAGCTGTGACAGCCTTCCCCAGGGGTGTCTGTGCATTTGTATATAAATCAAATCTCAGTGTGTGCGTGCCAGCTACTTGGGCAGGTACACAAAGCACTGGTTGGACAGAGAGGGTGCTGGAGGTCTTGGCTTGAACTCTCAGCTGAGATCTTAATCCTATAGCTGTGCTAGTGGGGAGTCTTATTGGAGATCTGGAAAACGAGGAAAAAATCAGCCCCCAGACTTAACTGTAATCTCTGTGTCCTCTAAAGAAAAATTGCACTTTACTTTGTGTGTACTTGTAATCCTCCCATTGTGTACATTCCTCACTGTTGCCAGTGGTAAGTATTGAGGCTCCTTAATTACTGGGCTAGTGCAGGGGTGTGTCAGTGTGCTTATTAATTTAAGTTCTTTGCTGCAAAGTTGTTTGTGTGGGAAAGAGGGTTAAGGCACCATCCTATGTTCTGAAGGTGCAGTGGAGTGAGAGTTCTATTCCTGAATTATGTAGAAATATCTCATGTGTACTAATATTTTCTAGTGTGCATGTCATGGATTCCTTTTCCTCATTTCAAGTACATCTCCCTTTTTTTTTCTTTTCTTTTCTTTTTTGGGGGGACACTGTTTGTGCTATGTGCTTCTTAGTACAATCTGGACAGTTGACCAGACAGGACCCAGAGTGAAACTGGATGCATTCAATTAATACTATTAGGCATCACCCAAAAGCGCTAAGTGGAGTGGTGGTTAGCTGCGAGACCTTAAGAATGTCTAGTTAAATAGGGAATGTCATATTACTAGTCTTGTGGCAGCAGGTGTTAAGTGTAGGGCTAGAGTACAGATGGTCATGTGTTCTAGTACATGGTGTGCAACCTTTGTTTTATTGTTGTGATATTGCAGTTAATAGCAGTGAACTGCAACATAAACAAGTATTTTCTCATCCTTCTTGTTCATAGGTGGGTACTAGGCTATCAGCCATAGGGACTATACAAGCCTAGCCATAACGATTTCCCTGGCTATTGCTTCCCACAAATATTTACTTTCCTGGACCCCTGTCTAGCAGGGCTACTGATGTGATCCCTGGGGTGAATTTCTTATTTCCCATTCAATCATCAAGGTTCCTCTTGAAGAGGGCCATTGAGGCGCTCTGCCTGACATGTATGGGCAGCCTTTTCCAGAGTATGGGGAGTCTCTGGATCAGGAACCTGTCCCTCCAGCATGTTCTGTTCATTGTGATGACAAGGTTAAGATCCCTGGAATGTGTGGCATGGAGGGATTGGGATTTCTTTAACTGTAGCATGTCCAACAACTCTGGGCTTGATATGACCTTGTATTTTAGGCAAAGATCGCCTCTGAGTATGCAATATGAGACGGAGTATAGCCAGAGTTTCTTTAGACGGTCAGCATAAGGCATCTGCTTTAGGCCTGTGATTCTTTTTGTGAGGTATTTCTGTGGCCTTTCTAATTGTTGCAGATGTCTTGTGAGGGACAATGACCTCCTTTTTCTGGATGAAAAGCCCTTCATGATGAGGTGTGCCATGTAGAAGGATTTTCTAACTGTTGTGGCTATGTGGTTATCAAAGGTGAGACCACTGTCCACCTGTGTCCCTAGGTCTCTTATCACACTTTCAGTGTTTACTATGTGGTAGTTCACAGATACGTGTTTTTTCCCAAAGGGGGGCAACTATACATTTTTTGGCATTTAGCATGAGCCCATGGCTCTGGCACCAGGCATCTGTTTCGGTAAGTCCCTTTTGTAGTATATCCACATCATTTGGGGATTCAATAATGGGTCACAGCTTGCAGTCATCTGCGAACTTTGTAAGCCAGAGTCCCTTAGTGTTGGCCTGTACTTCAGAAAAGTAGATGCCAAACAAAAGTGGTCCTAGGACAGAACCCTGCGGTACACCACTTGTCACTTGTCTGGAGCTGGATTTGGAGTTGGCTACTTTTACAGTGTGTCTTCTGTCAGAAAGCCAGTTTGCAATCCATCGAGTGATGTAGGGATTAATGCCCAGCTTAGTAAGTATATCTATGATTCCAGAGTGGGGGATAGTGTCGAAAGCCTTGGCGAGGTCCAAGTAGGCTGTGTAAACCACCTTACCGTCGTTCATGGCTCTGGAGACTGATTCGAAGAAGTCAGTCAGGATCAGGAGGCAAGATCGGCCTGTTGCAACAGGTGTAAGGTTAGGACTGTCATACACATGGTCCTGGATTCGAATACAGCATATTCTATGCACTTTTTTTACTGCTGTTCAACTTCTCATTATACTTACTCTTACTTATAACTCTTGACATGGTGTAGCTGGTATTAAATGTTATTTATGAGGGCTGAGGCACTAGTATTGTGTCAGTTATGTATTTATTTATCTATCTGTTATCACGTTTATTCTCAAATGTATGACTGTGTGTATATTGTATACTATATTCCTTTAAGTATATTTCTGCTATCTGGACTGCAATAGCCTTCACATTTGTCTAACCCACATACACAGCTGCATGTACATCAAATAACCTTGAATTTGCTTTGCCTGCTACTGTTGTTGGAGCTCATCATCATGCAAACATTGTGCTAGGAGGAGTGCACTACCGAGCACCGTGTTTGCACAATGGGAAGTGGAGCACAACATTTTCAAACAGCGTGCACACTCCAATTAAATGCAATGATTGGAATTGACAGGAAAGCATCATTCTCCATTGCTCTAGAGTCATGGCAGACATGTCAGGTGTTTGTGGGGAAGGTCTCAGGTTTAAGGCACAGAGATGGGGTGTCCAGGATCTTTATTGGACTTCTAGTTAAGAACTACACTGCTAGGCTTTTGCAGGGAGACTATTCTGGCTCCCAGTATAAGTCAGAAGCTTAAGATAGTTTGGACCAGGCTGTAACTAGTTCCACTGGTATCCCACACAGTGGTGAACAATTTAGGCATCACTGCAATGACCTCCTGAGGAGGAAGAGGGATAGCCTTGACTGTTGGATTGAGGAATTTAGGACTGTAGACATCCCACACCTGTGTAAGTATCAACTAGAGAGAGTATTTGTAAGACTTAAAAGCTTGAATATAGGCAAGACTGGCATTCATAATGGTATATTGCTATATTCTGTTTTTTCCATAGCTGTCAGGGACAGTGAGGTCAATGTACAAACCCATGTGGCTAGATTGGCGAGGATGAGGTAAGCATGTGGTATGTATGCAGCAGAATAGTAATTTTATTCTAGCATTAAATGTTAAAGATAGCTTTTTGGTATTTTTTAGAGTTGTATCAAATTGAGCATGCATGTATAAATTGTAAAAACAGAAATGCATGCATTAGTCTGTAGCACAAACTAAGAGTACAATATTAGACTTTAGTCTGAGGTTTTGGGTTCAAAGACCACACATCCCAACTATATAATACTGTTAATTTGTCAGTTATTTGCAATTTAAAGGTTTAAAGTAAAAGCTGTATACCAATGGCACACATGCCCTTCTATAAACCGTAATCTGTGTAATTGGAACAAGCATAAGTGCAATATATGCACATGTCTAGGAATACTTGCTGCAGTTTGTAGTATAGTGTGGCATCTGTTAGGAGCTGGTAGTCTTAAAAGTAAAAGTTAAGATAATAGGGTCAATTAATTGTATCCTGCATTGTATGTCACATATGACGATTCTAATCTTATCTCATTTTTTTCTGTCACCCCAACCCTTATCTTCTCTTTTTTTATTTTATTTTTATTTTATTATTACGTATTGTCAAACTGTGTACATGTCATCCATGTGTACCACATCACTAAATGCTGCACAGCAGGATAGGCCTGACCCAGAGGATCCACCTGCCCCCCCTCCACTGCCCAGCAAGTCTGGCAGCCAACCTGGCAGCACTGTCTCTGCTGCCCCTGCACTACATGCCCACACAGATAGTTCTGCCCCGGAAGCTGGCCCAGTGGTACTCTCCGGGAGCAGTGGCAGAAGTGGTGATTTTATCACTCATGCTGAGTTGGCAGGGATGATGCATATAGTTCTGCGCCACACCTGTTAGTGCTCACCCATGCTGGCTGGAGTGGCTGCTCTCACTGATTTTGCATAATACCAGGAGGAGGAGATGCAGATGTTAGGTACTACAGCCAGTGGCAGAATGAGGTGAGAGTGATGACAGTCCAGTGGGTGAGAACTTAATTCTCACTGTCACCCAGCTTGACAACCATAAGTTCATGATGTCCCCGCCCTCACCCTAATTATAGTGTTCCCCAACCTTTTGTATCCACCAACATCCCTGTCTCTTGACTTATTTGTCATCTGCAGTTGCTTCCTCATCTAGCAAACTATCTTACCCAGACATTCCTACATCCCTTCTCCAACATTCCCCTTTTTCTCTCTCTCTCAAAAAAATGTCCTATACATTGCTGTCCATTGTGCACACATTTTCTTGACACACTTGATTCAATCCAATTGGCTATACAACATGATTGTGTTGTGGCCCCCCCTCTCTCTGGAGGTGACAGTCTAAATTCAGTTAATATTTGGCAGATATGTTTACTTTACACTTTTAAAGAAATAGATATCTTTTTTTCTACCTACCTCCTGCACATTCCTGCCCTGCTTTCCTTTTCTTCTTCCCCCTGGTTGCTTCCCATTTCATCACTGTCCTATCTTCCCCATTTCTTTTCTTTAATGCATTATTACATGATGGTGTGCATCATACTCCAATGCGCAGTAATGGTAATGCAAAAGTAGTTAAAAGTATTACATACAGCTGTATTCGAATCCAGTACCATCTGGTCCTCCAAAAAGGAATGCTTCACTGCATTAACTGCATTAACATGTGCTACCAAAGAGTCAGTTTAGTAGCAGGTGTATTCCAGAGATTCAGTACTAACGGTGTTAACTCTCAGACGTTGTTCTCCCCCTGTTTGCTCCCCATTTCACCTCTCTCCTATCTGCCCCATTTTAACACTGTTAACCTGGTCACTAAATAGAATCACACACAACACACACAAGTAGCAGAAAAAGCAATGGATCCCTTCACCTTTTGGGCTCCATCTCTGTAAGGTGGTGTGCACAATGCACCAATGTGCAGTGATGGTGAGCAGTGGCAAAATGCAGCAGTACATCTTGTGTAAACAATTCATGTCATTGCATTATCACTCTGTAATGAAAAGTATTTTTAAGTGTTAGATAATCTGTATTCAAACCCAGTACCATCTGGGAAAAAAAAGAATATAGCAATGCATTAAAATGTGCTGCCACGGAATCAGATAAGTAGCAGGTGTATTTCATAGACTCAGTACTAACTGTCAGGCTTTAGCAATGTGGCTTGCATTTGTGCACTACTTACCTAGGTGCAAATATGTATAATACGCATGTGTATGCACTTTGCTAACCATCGCTCAAGCTGCTTGCTGCACTATGGAAATGTTTATGTTATGCTGTATTACTGCTGTTTGCTGTGTATGACATGAAATTACATGTGTAAACATTACAAACCGAGGGGCCTAATAATAATATGTATATACATCCATCTGTCGTCGTCCCCCCCCCAAAGCACTGCAACCCTGGTGTCTAAGTACTTTTTCCACACATATATCAACCACAGTACAAAATGTAATATCAAATGTGTGCTCTGCAATGCACTTCATCTGGTAACATACACAACTACAACTATTGACCCATATACCTAAAAAGACTTATCTGCAAGGCTAGATAAGGAATCAGCATGGACCATATCCACAGGAACATAGGTGACCTTCAATACACTTGACTGCTCCATTTTGTTTTTGTCAAGGTTACATCTTGCTTATTGAAACTTGTGGACTTCTTGGATACTGACCCCATAGACCTGGATGAGGGATAACAGGGCATACCACCTATGTTATCTTATCCAAGGCTTTTGACACTATCCCCCATGTGGGAATTAAGCCATATAGTACTACAGGGATAGGCAACTGACTCACTGACATAACACACACTCTCAAAGTTGGGGACTGCACCTCCACCAGTAGCCATTTACCATTAGAATACCACAAGGATCTGTTCTGGGCCCTCAACTGTTTTGCAGACTACTTCCCTGAAGTGCAGGCAATGGTAGATGAGCTGTAGTTTACCAAGTCTGTAGATGACTGGTAACTGGATGCACTAATATAGAGTCCTCCAGTCATGGTAACATATTATGGAAGGCTCTGCCACACACAAATGATTGCTGCCAAACTCACAGACTGAACCTTAAAGCATACAATGGTTCATTTGTCCCTTTTGGAAATTAAGTACCCCTGATAATTATAATCTACATAGCACCCCTCTAAGCTCAAACACAGTGTTGTGAGACTTGGGCACATATGTTTATATAAGTCTACACTTTCTTCATTGTGTCCATAGTGATGACACACACATTCTGCATTGCAGACATCATACATATTGACATCACATCCAAGACCAGGTTGGTCATACCACTCTGTACTCTGTCCTTATCAGACCACTAATTCAGCACAATGTTCCCTTCGGTTTGTACCTTACCAGACATTTGCAGCAATTGAAGAAAACACAGGGTTGTGCCTGGGAGACTCAAGGGCCTCCAAACATGACATACATGGAAAGACTGAAAGATCTGTCAGTGTACTCAGTATCATGTAGGCTGCTGAGAGGTGACCTATGTCTGACCTACAGAACAGGCTCAGACCCTGTCCTACTGGAAATGTTGCACATCTGTAAATCAAATGGGACAAGAATAACTTGGCCCAGGGTTCTCAACCTAGCCTGTGATATAAGCAGAACATGCCAGGGAGATGGCTATATTCACCAACTCACATTCCTCTGTGATAGGTTCCCACTGCATGTGAATCAGTGCCATTTAATGATCCTGTTCAAGTGCAACCTTGACTACTGGTTGGGTGATTGTAAAGTCATCTCTGGGGTGGCAACTATGTCCATCATGGACAGGGCCACTTGGAGCTGATCACAAATTCACTCTGCTGACAATGACCAGCTAACTATGCTCAATAAGGATACTTGTGTTTTTTCACAGGTAGGCTTCTAAACACCATAGAGCCATTAGGCTAGTAGCCTCTTGTGTACATATGCAGCTATGAGTCTATGCAGGTCTCCCAACATTGTGTCTCCCACTTGGCCTGCTGATGTCATCTACAGTAAGTTCACATGCAGCCTTAAGTCAAACTTGTGCCCTGGAGCTTGAGTAACATACTGTGTTCTGTGGCCTGTGTACTTAGGTAGGGATTCTGTTCTCACTGCAGGCAACTCTGTGTGTCTGTGTGTGTGTGTGTGTGTGTGTGTGTCTAGCCAAAGAACAGAAGTGAGTATCCTGCATTTACCACTTCAATCCCATGAATTGACAGTATGTTGATACTTGAAAATGCCTACACATCCACTTCATACAAGCCTCCCAAGTTCTGCTGTACAACATGCATAGCTGTCATCCACTATAAGGTAACCTGCAGCTGTATAAAAGTCAGGCTTGCGCCATGGTGCTTATGTAAAGTTCTATGTTCTGTGTACTTGGGAAGTGTTCTTTTCTCACTGCCATCAATTGTGTGTGTGTGTGTGTGTGTGAGAGTGAGTTGTTGCTTGACATTACAGAGAGAATTTTACACCAGCATGTGGGAAACTGTTATAGTCTCCTCAACAGACACTGCTGATGACATCAGCTATAAAGTGTTCTCTGAGATGCTCTAAATCAGACTTGAGCTGTGGCACTTGCATAAACTACTGTGTTCTGTAGTTTGTGTACTTAGGTAGGGTTTCTACTCATACTGCAGTCAATGCTGTGTATTTGTGCACTTGTTTGACAGTAGAGAGCATTTTACAACAGCATGTGGGGCATTGTTTTTACCAGCTTCCTTTCAACAGGTTTTGCTGATTTGTGGATGTGCAGTATACACACCAGGACAGGGTCGGACATGTCCTGTAGTCCAGGCATAAGTCACCTCATCCTTTTCCAATGCAGATTTCAGGAACCGGCTTTTCAGTGTATTCACATATGTCATGGCATGGTTTGTAGTCCCTGTATTTTCTTCATGTGAAACCCCTATGCAGGTGTCTGGTGAGGTATATGCAAAAGGAAGCATTATACTGCATTAGTGTTCATATGAGGTTTGAGTACAGTGCTGTTATATCCTCCTCAGATCTGGATACAATGGCCTGATGTCTGAGGTGCACAATGTAGCATTTCCATACCACTGTGGATACTTGGTCGAAGTTTATGTTGCTATCTATGTGAGTTTCTAATTCTTGCACTGCTGGTTTCAGCATGGGGGAGTGTTGTCAAAGGTGTATTTATCAGGAAATTCAACTTTGCATAAAGCCCAAATCCTGACACATTCTATATTAGTAGACCATGTGGCTTTGGCACCAATTATTTGTGTGTGTTAGCCCCTCTTGTACTATAATCACATCATTGGTGGATTCAATTATTGCAACCAATGTGCATGAATCAGCAAACTTGGTAAGCTACATGTTGTATTTTGTAGCCTTGACTGTTGAGAAATAGATTCCAAACACTATAGGTCCCAGCACAGATCCTTGGGGTACAACACTGGGGACAGTTGTAATAGTAGAGGTTGAGTCTCCAACTTTCACAGTATGTTGGGGAGGACATTGGTTAACCATCTATTGACAAATGCTAATCCCCAGCTGGTAAAGTTTGTCAGTGATACCTGAGTAGGGGGATTGTGTCCCAACCTTAGGACAGATCAAAATAGGCAGTATACACTGTGCTACCTTCATGCAGGCCTATCCCACATAAGCAATGGGCTGTGACAACATCACAGATTACCTGTAGTGTGACTCAGAACATATGCCTACTTGACACAGTGTGACGCACACTTCAACACATCCTCTAGATGGACTATGTTGCCGTAGAAAGTTGTACATTGACATGCATCCATCTGAGTGGGCTGGGGACATGCATGCATGTATAGACACATCCTCACTCTCCTGATTTGTGAGGTAGATCAGCATTTAATCAAGGACTTTCTCTAAATGGACACTAGTAATATCTCATCTTTGTGCAACAGACGTGAGTTTTTGATGCTACATCTGTGTCCATTACATCTGTCAGATGTCCACATAGAGCATCATCCCATGGAACTTAAAAAGACTAAGGCAGTTGACAGAAGTTCATACCGATGTATTCAATCCACAATGACAGATATGACCATTAATACCTATATCACTGGTGGCCAGGATGCTGACAGGCTAGCAGCAGATTTCTCCTGCTCTGCTAGTCTGTTTTATTTCTGACAAGAAGTTATATTTCTAAGTTATCCTATTTTTTTAACTAAATAATGCTACTTGAGTTGTTTGGAATGATAATATCAAAAACCCTTTCTTGTATATCATTATTTTCCTGTCAAACCTTTATCTAGAAAATCTCTGCACTTACTTTTGTAAGTTCTCAGAATTCATCTTTGAAAAAGGACTTTCAGTGTGTCCTTGTGATGCCTCACCACTGGCCCAGTAATCAGGAAGCCTCAATCCTCACCACTAGCACCAGTGGGGGGATGTATATTGGGAGGATGGCAGGTACACACACAGTATTTCCATATGCAGTTTTCTGCATCAACTGCAATTTCCCTTAAGAGCATACAGAGACCACAATCAGTTTGGGTCTGGTTTCTCCCTTTCTCCATTTCCCCAGTAAGATTTTCCAGTGGCACAGCTATAGAGCTGAGATCTCAGTTCTGTGGCCAAGCCAAGACCTCCAACACTCTCTCTGTCCAGCCAGTGCTTCTTGTCCCTGCCCAAGTAGCTGACAAACACACTCTTGGAGATTTGATTTACATACACACATACACCCGGCGAAGGCTGGCACAGGTTTATTAGCTATGCCCCCTTTTGCCCAGACTATAAGGTAGTTATCACTGCCACCAGCCATGTCCTTATCAGCTACTTTAAGGCCTTTAACAAAGGGTGTCCAATCTTACTGTGTAATGTTACTATCAATACAAATGGTAGCTTGACCAAGAGCAAGGCCTACACAGTGGCCTACACAATGTCACCAAATAAATATACAGGTACACCCAGAACTTAAATATTTCTAGACAGATCAGCCACAACGAAAGGTTTAAATATATTTAATAATCAATAATGAAAGTACAAGAAAATAGTATATATTTACAGTTACATCAGAGTTTAAAATCACAGGAAATATTTAAAACAACATTGCAGGACAGTCTCAAATAAATAAAAACATCTAAGCTAAGCTTTGCTATTTTCCTTTAAACAGCACTTTGTAAAATACCTCTTCAGCACACATCTGTACAAACCATCTTATACATACATACATATAGTTCTAATATATTTGTAACACGAGCATATCAATCATGTTGATAGTCACACATGACATAATTATTTACAAAATTCCAGATAGATGGGCTGGTAGCATCTCCTTTCATGACAGTCCTAACCAACATTGAAGAACTTTCCTTGAAAATGGACGAAATGGACAACAAATTAGACAACGTTAAAGACAAATGTTCAAAACAAATGGAACAAATACAAGAGTATCTAAACCAGCAGAAAATATGAATATTGTGGATAGAAGATGCCTTAAATTGTATTTATTTATTTGTTGACTGGAAAATTCCAACTAGGACAGAGCCTATTTTCAGCAGTGGCCTGGGGAGAAACACTCCAGAAGCATGTATTTGGAATGTGGGAGGAAACCAGAGTACCCAAAGGAAACCCATCTGAAAGCAGGGAGGACATGCAGACTCCACACACAGGCGCCCTAGTCGAGAATCAAACTGGAGAACCTCTTGCTGTAAGGTGACAATGTTAACTGCTGCACCACAGTAGGATATGATCTGAAGAAAACAACATTGAAGTCTTAATGAAACAAAATACTAATGGATGACCTGGAAAACAGGTCTCGGAGAAACAACATCTTTATCTTTGGTTTGCCTGAGAAAATAGAAGAGGGCACTATGACAAACTTTTTAACATCCTGGCTTCCTAAAGTTCTTGATTTACCTGAAGTTATGTCATATGGCATTGAGAGAGCTCACAGGTCTTTGGTTGTTACCTCCTCTAAAAATAACCCACCACTGAGATCTACTATTGTAAGATTTTTTCTTCACAGGAAAAAGAACTAATCCTAAAAACAGCCTAGGAAAAATCTCCTATCGAGTTAGAAGATAAAATAATGAGATTTGACAATGACTATTCTACTTTGATGTCCAAGAGGAACTACTTTCTGTCTTTAATAAAAGACCTTAAGAAAAAAAAAAAAAACGGATCAAATTCATTTACTGTTTCCCGCTAGACTTAAAACATTTCTTCCAGATGAAATCAAAACCTCTGAGGAGATTGAAAATCGTATGACATTTTCGAAATAAAAAATATAATAGATCAAATAGAAGATACGGATTGGAATAACAGGTCCTTGAAAAGACAAGCTGAATGAAATCACTGGAAAATTAATGAAAGAAAGAAGCTGAAATGAAAGTGACACTTTATACTAAATTGACTAATAGAATTTAAATACAGTTTAAGTTTTTCAGTATTAAGTTCATTTGTTACTCTTTTAATGTGTTTATAATCAAAAAGGAAACTTGGATGCATTCTTCACCAAGGTAATTATATTTCATTCTATTTTTTCTCTTTGTCTAAGTTAATTAAAATTAATAATTAATATATCTGTATATAAGTTAAGTACACACATTCAAAAAGTATTAGAAAACAAATAAATTATAATTTTTATTGTATTATCTTTAATAATTGTAATGCATTGGTGTTCTGTATATAGGTTCCTTATATCTATACTCTTATAAAGTTCTTATTTCAATTCCTTTACATAATGATGCATAGAAATTTTATCTTTTTTTTTCAATTGGTTTACGTTCTGTAGTTTAATATATAAAGTTTCATATTACGGCTTTTCCAGAAATGCTGTTATATTAATTAATATTGCTGCTTAGCTGCAGTGTCATTACCATTTTTAGGGAGGGAGAGAATGTAAGTTGTTTAATGATTTTTTTTTTTTCTGTTTATACATATATTTCTAGTTTATCTGTTTGATATGTGGGTTGTTGGTGCCAGTGCTTAAATAATCCTTCTATGGATCATTTATTACTTCTGATGGTGGTTGGGGGTGGGGGTAACTATAGTGTTTAGTCATAGATATATTTCTAAATATTTCATTATTTTCTGGCTTACTAATTTGAATAGATTGGGTGTTGTCTAGTTAGATTGTTGAATAGTGATTTTAAGTGTAGGTATCATACTGACTGTAGAGTATGTGGAACATTGATGTGCCTGATGGACTCTGAATGAGTGAAAAGATGGATTTGCCTTGATGACGGTTAGTGCTTAATAGCGCTAACTGAATTTGAAAGATGAGAGTTCGAGTACTTACTTTTTAAGGAGTATGAAGTTTCTAGCTTTTTTTTTCTTTTCCCTGGTTTGATTTTCTTGCTGAGGTTGTGAGCTTTCTTGTGCAGTGCATTCGCCTTTGGATTCCATGTCAGTGCTTGGCAACAAAATTTACATCAGTGAGATTGTTACGTCTGACATTGCAGGTTAAAAGACAGAAACATCTGTCAAATTTAAAGGCATAGTTGGCTTTTTATAATTTAAGTAAACATATGAAGCAATATTTTGTTAGAGTGAATGTTGGTTGTTTACTTATATGAATATATTTACTATTGGTCTGATATGATGAGTATAATATTATTATACACTGTGTGATGGTTCTTGAAGAGATGGCTTTCAGATCTGATAGGAGCATGTACCATGACCTAGCGCCCTGTATGGAAGGGATTGATTGACTGTTCTTATTTATACAACCAGACTCATGGGAATGGATATAGTTTGCTGTACAATTTAAAGTGAACAGTGTCTTCTGTGTGGATGGGGAATGGCTGCAATTTTTTAGAGAATTTCTGACAATTGAAGCAAAGTAAAAAGAAGAATTGGAGAGAAGAGAGAAAAGAGACTGAAAGGAATAGGTGAGGGAAGGGAAGAAGGAAGAAAAGATACAAGTAAATAGAAAAGAGACTTGAGGATTGAAACTTTGGGGAAAACAAAAAAAAGTTTTCTTTATTAATTCATTTATAATCTTAGTAGCCATATTTCTTCTTGTTATCCCATTCAAAGAAAAGAAAAAAGAAAATATACCAGTTTGACTCGTCATTCTATGACAATAGATCTTGCCATTAGTGCAGTGAATTATGACTCTAAACTCTTAATGAGCTGCTTCCTGTAGTCGAGGAACTGGGTTTGATTCTTTCTAGTTCTGTTTGCCTACAGTGTGACTCTGAAAATGTCACTTAACTAGACAGTGAATAAAAAAGCTGTATTTCTAAACAAGAATTACTATTCTTCACATATGTCTGTAATCTCAAAGGTAACACCCAAATCTGCTCTGAACTGGTGGTCAAGAATATCACATACACAGATGCCATAAATATAGCCAACCTGGTGACAGACAAGTTCAGTGAAAACTTCACCCCCCTGTTGCTCCATCAGTAAACCAGGGCATCCCCAGCACCTGTCCTCCTCCCTTCATTACCAGGGAGCAGATCTTTAATGCCCTCTCAAAGGCAAAAAAAATAGTTGCCATGGGACCTGAAAACATCCCTGACTGCATCCTACATGAACTCAAGCATGAGTTCTCAGCACCATTAGGCACCCTATTGAACCAAAGTTTGAGCACCAGCTTCATCCCAGACAAATGGAGGACAAGCCACTGTCATCCTTCTACACTAAGGTGGAGCGTCCACTGACCCAGGCAATTATAAACCTGTCAGCCTAACTAGCCTGATCTGCAAGGCCATGGAACGCATTATCATGGACTTTACAAACAAGAACATTGGAAACCTACAAATGCTTGAACCCAAATGCTTGAACCCAGACAGTTTGGTTTTCTCAAAGGGAGATCATACCTGTTAAACTTGGTTGACTTCTTCAAAACAGTCACCAAAGCCATGGACAAGGGGAAGATGGTGCACACCTCCTACCTTGACCTAGCCAAAGCCTTTGACACTATTCCCCAATCAGGCATAATAGATAAACTCTCCCAGATAGGCATCAACTCGTATGTTGCCAGATAGGTAGCTAATTGGCTCACTGATAGAACCCACTCAGTCAAAATAGGGGAAGCCACCTCTAGTAGTAGACCCGTAATGAGCAGAGTATCCCAAGGATTGATCTTGGGGCCTCTCCTGTTTGGGATATATTTTTCTGAGGTGCAAGCCAAAACTAGTGTTCTGTGACTCACCAAGTTTACGGATGACTGCAAACTGGGTGCTGTCTTAAATTCTACTAGTCATGTGAACATCCTGCAAGAGGGCCTTACCCAAATTAATGACTGGTGCCAGAAGCATGGCCTCAAACTGAATGCCAAAAAATGCATCATTATCCCCTTTGGGGAAAATGTTGTCCCCACTAATTCTTACATTAATAACGTACTAAGCACACAATCAGTCATAAGGGACTTGGGCACCCAGCTTGATAGCCTGACTTTTGACCACCATGTTGCCTTTGTTGCATGGAAGGCTTTTTAAATGGCCCACCTCATAAGTAAGGATATTGTTTCCAGGAACAAGGATGTCATAACATTCCTGTACACCTCCCTTATCAGAACCATCATCATTTAAAGTACCCACTTCAGCATGTACCTTGCCAAGCAAATGAAGCAGCTGGAGAGACCACAGAGGTTCCTGACCAGGAAAATCCAGGGTCTCAAACACCTGTCCTATACAAATAGGCTAAAGTCCTATCCCTCTACTCAGTGTCATACAGACTGCTCAGAGGTGACCTGTGTCTGGCATACAAATCAATCTCAGACCCAGCATCGATGAAGTTGCTGCATATCCATAAGTCAAGCTACACTCATGCAACCAGCACGCAAGGTCTCAACCTGGTCTGTGACATTAATAGAACTTGTTGGCAGGATAGATGTGTCCCAAAGACTCCCCCATCTGTGGAATAGACTCCCTTTCCATGCCAAGCAGAGTTCCTCACTAGCCCTCTTTAAGAGAAACCTGGATGACAGGATGGGAAACAGGACAGGGGAAACAGGTGCTGCCTTTGTGGGAACATGCATGAAATTCTTGGCTGGGCTTATAAGGGCCTCTGGGCCAATAGCCTAGTATCATCCTGTGAACCTATAAACCTATATATATATAGCATTTTAATCAGCTTTACAGCATCACAAGGATGGTGTTATTAGGGTATCATCTGCTTCTCAAAGAGGAGTAGTAATGATAAAGCAATTACTAACCTGTCTTGCAGAAAGAACGCTCAGGGCTCTCTTTGATTACTTTTACCAGGAGACAGTTAACTACTCTTACTTTTTCTGATATGGTTCTAATATTATTGTAACAGAACACAGAAAATTGTGGCTGCATATTTGCAGGCCAAATGGTCAGCTTGTATCTTTTAATTAGCCATGGAAATGGTGGCATCAAAGTACTGAGATGTCAGAAGACTGGCAAAGAAAGAAACATAAGTTAAGCTTTGTGGCACTGAAATGGTATATTGCAAGTTATAAGCAAAAGAGTGATCAGATGTATTAGTAATTTTTTAATCACGATTGGCGCATGGCTATTTTAAAAAATTGCCATATATTACATACAAGTATATAAGTTGGCATGTGTATTATGTAGTGAAAGTATGGGATATTTCTGTTTACTTTAAGATTGTAGTATATCTAGGTTAAATTTTATTTGGTATGTATGTCTGCACAGACTAATAAAAGTGCATGTGTTTGTATGTGCGTGTGAATGTTTAGTCAACATAATCTTCTTGTAAAACAAGAAGAAGGTTAATAAAACAAATGCAAGGAATCTGAAAATATGATGTAAAGACATTATGTCTGCTAATGAGTAAATTAATATGCATGTATGCTTTACTCCAAAACATAGTGGAAAAAAGATAAGAATATCTAAATAGTCAGCAAACATATTATAAAAATGTTTCTGAACTATGTAAATTTTGAAAGACCTATGAGTAAGCTAGTGTGAATACGCCTTGCTTAGTTATTTATAAAATGAGTTCTGTGCATTTTTTTCATTGAAAATGTGGAATGATTGATACACTTGTGAACAAATGAGACAACAACTGAAAAATCTACACAGATAAAGGAGACATCCTTGATTTCATTTTTGCTTGGTTGACACACCGTTCTAGGTAATGTACTTGGCTTACTGTTCTTACAGGAATTGTCATTCCTAGCTAATGTTATGGGAGTTGTACAAAAAATGTAGACCTGCTCTGACTCAACAAAAGCTAAGACTTATTGAAGCATAACAAGCAGTTTGTATAAGCTATTAGAAGAATTTTGTTAGTAAAATTAAATGACAGATGAACTAAATTTAATTTAAATTAGGTTGCTGTGTTTCAGTAAGTTTTATTACCTCATATTTTTTACCACTTACAAACAATAGGCATTTTACATCTTCTATTTCAACTTTTATTATTTTAAACAGTATAATGTATATTATCTTTGGTAGCACCTACAAATGAACTAAAGGAGATCATGTTTAATTTATAAGGCATGTTAGTATACATGTTAGTATACTTGAAGTCAATTATAAAATGTATCAAACAGAAAACAATTTTGTTTCATTAGAAGTCAAACAGACTATAAGATAATAAGATTAGCAGGCACATTAGAGAAGGTCTGAATAGAGTTGACTATAAAATGCAGATTATTATTAATGCATTTAAATTCTTAAATCAGCTTGTAAATACATGCTAAATTAATATTAAATCCATGTACATCATCAATATGTAAATATAAGTTTATATAGAAAAAGTGAGATAGATTTATACATTTAATAGTTTAATAATAAAGGGAACATATTTATTTTTAATGTATTTAGCATGTTATTTGAAATATTGGAATCTTGGCGTTAGGAAAAATTAATTATATTGTAACATGAATTTATTTGGTCTAATTAAAGAACATATATATGATATGCAGCTGAAAGTAATTTGCAAAACATGTTACAAAAAAGGTGATATAAAAGGAAAATCACTGTCTTCATTAAATGTAAATAAGTTGCATAAGCTTGAAAATCTACATGCTGATAGTCAATATCTACTTTTTACTTATTATTTTATATTAAATTTTGACAAGCAGATGATTGCTTCAGGTATTACATGTTTAAAATATTTTAAAGGTTTGTTGACTTTTTTAGTGTATGATGTTTTTATAAATAACATTTTTTTTTTAAATAGCAGAGAGGTATTGGATTTACTTATGCTGGTGGGTGAGATAGTTTGGATCGTTTCACTATTCAAACTAGGAATATTAGACTCCATGAGGAGAAGTAATGTTAAAATAATTGTATGTTTAATTTTTCATATAACGTTTTGTTTTTTACTGGTGTCTACTATCCTCTTTATTATTCATATCACTAACAATATTAAGAATGTCAGATTCTTAATTGGCAATAAACATATTACGATCTCTGAGTGGTTCATTATTAATACTACTACTGAGATTTATAATGACAACTTATTTGTCACAGTTATTACATGACATACTTAAAGTGCATTTTCATTAATATCAATGGTTTAAATAACGGTTGCAAAAGAAGTAATTTAAATAAGTTTCTAAAATTATTTACATCATATTATTTTTTTGCAAGAAACTCATTTATTACAAGAAGATATAAATAAACAGTTCTCAGTACAGTCAGAAAAAAATAGGGGTTGCTATTTTATGGAGAAACTCTTTACCCAGACCCAGTATATTAAATCCATATAATGACAAAGGTATGTTCTGTTCAGTAACAACAGAAATTAATAGGAAACTATATACCCTTATTAATGTTTATTGGATACCCGGTATTGGTGTTAAAACAGTTAAACAATTAGAACAGATGATACAACTCTCAAAAGTTAGTATCATTTTGGCAGGAGACTTTAATTGTATAGTAAAATATGAATATTCTAATACTGTTAGAAAATTAAGTATACCAGCTTCAGCAAGGGCATTAATAAATTTCATTGATTTATATCAGATTAAAGATATTAATACATTTTCAGACTTAGAATCACTTTTTATACCCATTTTGTACATAGACATGGAACTCAATCAAGAATAGATATATATTTCTAATTACTTAACCACTAGACTAGGCAAAGTAAATGTAGTCTCATGTCCACTTTCTGATCACAGCACTATAACATTTGAACGTATATTAAACACTAATAATAACATTCCCATAAAAGGATACTAGCTTATATAACACATTTAAAGGATTTTAAAGATTTTTTTAATAAAGAGGTTCAAAACTTTATCAAAATTAATTATACAGAAGATATATGTGAGATTTATTTATGGGATGCACTAAAAGCATATTTAAATGGTAAAGGGATGCTACAAAGAAAAAGCAATGGGATAAGGATTTGATAGATTTACAAGAAAAAATAGATCAGCTAAAACCAAATAGTCAAAAAGGACAAGATAACCAAATATAAAAAAATAATGAATTACAAAGTAAATACCTGAAATTCTAAATAATAAAACTATGATAAATTTGGAAAGAAATAGATTAATTAACTACTCTATAAATCCAAAACCCATGCATAAATTGTCTTCTAGAACAGAAATGCTTCTTAAATCTAAACACATTAAGGAATTTTATTCCTCTGATGGTAAGAAAAAAGTTACTGAAATAGATGACAGCTTTAAAAATATTTAGAACTCACTTCAATAAAATTAATCAATATAATCCAACAATGGATTCACAGGAAATAATTAAAACCTTTATTAGAAAATATAGTAAAAACAAGTTGACAGAAGATCAAAGGAAATTAATAGACCTATATTAATGTCTAAACTTAAAACTCAAATTAATAAACTAAAACCAAACAGAGCACCTGGTAGTGATGGCATAATAGCAGAACTTTATAAACTATTGCCTAAAGAAGCTTTAAATGTCTTACATAAAGTTTTTTTAATAGTAAATGATTTAACAAAAGTTCCACCTTCATGGAAGTACATACTTATATCTCTAATTTTAAAGGTTGATAAAGATCCAGCAGTGTGTTCTTCTTATAGACCAATTTCACTTTTGAACATTGATTATAAAATTTGTATGACCATACATGGTACTTGAATCCAACAGTTTATTTCATATATGATTAATAATGATCAAATTGGACTGAAAATAAATAGGAATATTTATGATAATATTAAAAAAAATTAACTATTATTGAGTTTGCAAATAATACAAAAGATAACATTAAGTTTAGACATTAATAGTGCTTTTGACTCTGTTAATTTGAAATAACTTCTTGGTTTTAGAGGAGTGTAATTTTTCAAATTGTTACTTACAACTAAAAATTTATTGTATGAAAACTCTTTAGCTGATATAAAAAAGGTTCATATATTTTAGAGTCAATTTTGAATTCTAAGGGAACTAAGCAAGGTTGTCCATTGTCACCACTGCTATTTATTTTAATTATGGAACCATTTGCAAACTATATACAATCAAGAATAGATATCATAGGGATAAAGATATTGTTTGATGATGATTTTTTTACTTTAAATGATAAGAAAAATCTCTTAAGGCTGTCTTCAATGCAATAGAATCTTTTCCGGAAAAATCTAGACTTACTTTTCATGAAAATAAAAAAATACCTATAATTTCACTACTTATGGTATAGAAGAAAGATTTTCTAAGTATATTGTGGGAGATAAATTAACTATGTAGGGATAACTTTAACAGAAAACTTTAAAACTATAATAGATGTAAATTATTTATAATGGCGAAGCTATTATTATAATCTTATTAATGATGGAACATTTTTTTCCATGGAAGAAAGACTTTCTTTAATAAAAATTATTTTACTGAACATTTTATACATAATGCAATCTCTGTCTCTTCCTCCTAAAAAAATATAAATGAATTTAATTCTTTAATTCTTAAATGTCTTTGGTATCCCAAGAATTCTAGATTAGCTTTAAATCATCACATAAGAGATTAATCTTTTTGTGGCATAGTCTTTACCAGATTTAGACTTTAACTCCTTATCAATTATAAAAACACTTTCTCTCTGGTCAAATAATAGTTAAAATGTCAAATGGAAAAAGATACAAGAAAGCATCTGGCTTAAATCAAATCAACAGTCATATTTGCACCAAAATATAGTACTAAACAATAATCTTCTTTGGTTATTAAGATTATATCATAGAAAATCAAAACACATTAATTCTTATATTTTCCTGATGATAACCAATTGCAGAAATTTTATTTACAAAAATCCAGGATATAAAGCAAGTTTCTTCTATTGTTTCCTATAGCATATACACAAAGCAATATATGTACTTTTAATTTTTCTACAATGAATATATTTAAGGAGAATAATCTGATATATTGGTTTCAGCTGATAAAAAATGTCAAACTGTAGAATATATGACAACTACATTTAAATTAAATAAAGAAATATGATTAGATATTCTAAATTGTAGATATTTAATAGAAAATAAAATTTAAATAATGCAACCATCAATAAATATATTATATACAAGTTCCTTGATTTTTTTAAATAATTTTGATGCATCAGAAAATAATAGAAAAAAGACTTCTATCCAGAATATATTAAGTAGTAAAAATGCAACAGTATATTATAATGAAAGCTATTGGGATTATTTCAAATCCATACATAAATATTATCCAAGTAAAGAAAATAAAAATATATTATCATCTTCAAAACTACTTTCTCATTAAAATGGATATTGTTTGCATGGACATTCTTGTATAAAACCTTCATTACTCCACATAGAATGGAATTAATATATAAAAATAGGAAGTTGGAGATGTAAGATGAATATTAAAGCAGACTGGCAACACATCTTTTTGATTGTAAAGTTATTAAAACATTCTGGAATAGTATTAATGTTTTTACAGACTTTATTCAATGATGAATTTATCCTAACCAAATCATTAATTTTATTCAATACCCCAATACCTGTTTGTGTAAAGAAAATTAACTACCCCTTCTATTGAGTATCCTAACAATTGTGAAGAAAGTAATCACCAAAAAACTAGAAAAATTAATGGACTCCCAACATTGAAAGATTTTATAAGTTCTGCAACTGACATTTGTTATTTAGAACTTCTTACAAGCAAGATGAGAACAATGACAATTACCACACACAGCACCTGGATGAAATTTAAAGATCTTCTAAATAAACAGTTAATGATATGTCAGTAAAGAAGACTTTTTCAAGAATATTTAGAATTTTTGATATATAGTAGACACCTTTGTAAATAGTTGTTTTTGTTGTGTTTTGATTTTCTTTTATAAATTTCTTGTTTAACTAATTTCTATATATATCTTAAATGTTATTTTATTTATTTTTTTAATTTTAATAAAAATATTTGAAAAAAAAAACATCTATATCACCAAGTGGGTAGAACAGTGGATCACATATGTGGCATCTAATATGCAGAAATGTGTGAAGTGACCTATATCTCATATCCAGTGATCAAGTGTGTACGTCACAGCTGTTTGCTAGGCCCTTTACAGTCCATGATTTAAATCACAGATGTGAAATATGACATACAAATCCTGTGTCCCAACAGCTGTCTAGAAGACTACAGATTGTGGACAATCATTGACCCCAACTGTGATATTGGTATAATTCAGACAGTATCAACACACATCAAAGAATGCTGTCACAGCAATGACAACACAGGAGAAGGGGAAAAAAAGCAGGGATTTGTTTTATTATGCAAACAAATGAACAAACCAAAGATCATATAGATGTCACACCCTATCAGGAGACCGGCTGTTGTGTCCTGGGATATATGGTATGTGGAATGTTCACCAGCATGTGTCCACGGTGTTGAGAACCCCCTTGTATATAACACAACTACTGAGTATGTGCAAGATAGCCACATGACGGGTTATAATACATTCATAGTTCACAGCCTTCACTACACCAGTACCAGAGTACAATGCACTCTTCCTCATGTCCTTCTATACATATCTTCCAATGATGTGTAACTGAAGTATACCACCTTTGTCACTGTGAGCTGTCACACATCTATTTGTGTATACGTACGTATTAGTTTTATTGCATAAACATTACTGTCTGATGGCATGGAACCCCCATCAAGGTGTAATACCACATGCATGTGTGATATCTGTTTCAGTGATGCATTCATGACATGCATAGCTGTTTAATGACATTAATGGCATGGTTTACATTCATGACAGTGTGGATTGTGCTATACTGTATATATGTATGTGTATATATATATATATATATATATATATATATATACACATATATATACATATACATAATATCTCTGCCATGCACACCAGTCAACTAGCCTGTAGTGATCATAATATCAAGTGTGTATCCTCACCTCCTGCATGTATTAGCATCAGGAGACATGTCCCAATAGTTGTACAAGTATGTTGGTGCAGAACTATCCATCTATGCTCACTCAGAAACACATATGGTGTATCAGAGATATGGGTATTACTGGTGGTATTCTGATATTGTCAATGATTGTGGATGGTGGTTTTACTGTTGGCCATGAGACTGTATCTGTGTCTGACTTGTAGGAAGCTTCTGCTGACAATACAGGCATACTCAGGCAAATCAGTTTGCACAGCTTCACAATATGCACCTAACCCCAATTGTATTTAACATCCATGATACATGTGCTCTGCATTGTTCATGTCTGGATGCTTATATCACACAGACATTCTCCAACGTTATGTCACCTTGTGTGACAGTCCCATCATATACAGTTGCCACTGTGCAGTCCTTACTGTACCATGTGGAAATATTATTAGTGTTCCTGCTGCAACTATCTTCCTTTTACATTTACTCATGTGTGGTACATTGCAATGTTTCACCTGTCCTCCTTCCTGGTGTTCATCCCTAAACTTCATCTGTGTGTCCCTATACAATCAACACACTTCCCATGACTGTTTCTTATAAATGGCAGTCCATGTACCCTTACAGATCATTGACACAACTTGTACAGACTGCCTGGAATGGGATTCCACAATACTCGGCACTATATACACTATCCTGTCCTGTGCCTGCAACATGTACATTAATATATAAAAAACCCTATCGGTCCGTGTGGCATTCCATGCAATCTGACTAGCCCAGTATGCTAAACTGTACACATACACTATCCTGTCTTGTCCCAGCAACATAATAAATTAATATATGAAAAACCATGGTGATCGTTGTGGCATTCTGTGCGATCCCATTAATTTAGTATGCTGGAGTGTACACATACACTGTCCTCTCCTGTCCCTGCAATATAATACATTAATATATGAAAAACCTTGGTGGTCCTTGTGGCATTCAGCACAATACCGCTAACTCAGTTTGCTATGGTGTAACTAAGTTCACTATCCATGTTGCTTTACACAGTTTCCTGGCTGCCATGAAACACTGTTTGCTTATGTTTGAAGACAAGCTGCAGCATAAATATTTATTAAGCACAGCTGCTCACTGTGCAAGCATGTAAAGTCTGTGTAGGCTTCACGCAAAGCCTACATGGAGTTTATTGATTCCCAGTGAGTTTGTAGACAAATTAAAAGTAAATTAGTCTAATACAAACAGGAACTGCAATATGAAGTGAGGAAAAAACAGACTTATAGTATATATAAAGAGAAAGTCAGGGAAGAGAATTAGATAGCAGTAAGAAAGCAAGTGAAAAAAAGAGATTAAGGAGGTATAAAGAATGAAAATGTACTTGTTCACATTTAAGGATGATAACTGAGAAGTCAAGTAGAAAAAACATTGATCACATTAATATGTTCACTGTATCTAGAAGGACAGACATTATGATACCATCTTATATTTCATCAATAAGGACATGCATTATGATGCCTTCTTATATTTCTTTTATAAGTAGCTGCAACAATTTAGATTTACGACTATGGGTTCCACAAAAGAAGAACCCATATAAGAATGATCTGTAAAATGATTGTGGGGATTGTGGGATTCTCCTATGTAGAGAGTTGTGAAAGACCTTGTGTTCCTTTGCTTCAGAAAGTGAGTTAGGTGGCAAGATGTTAGCCTTCAAGTAATCAGTAATACTTATTTGTTCTGAAAATAAACCTCAGAAGTGTTGATTAAACAAATGTTTGTGATCTGTACTGTTTTAGCATGGCAAAAACATATAGGATTGGTTCTGTATGTCACTAGTTATATTAACTGACAAGGTATTCATAGAGATTTTCAGTGTGAGGAGAGAGATGTAGTGTGGCTTTAGATTGTACATTATCCTTCCACTGTGTACCATTACCCCAAATGGTTGATGACTTAAACAATGTTATTTATTTATTTGAGTTTGGTATGTGGTAAGTGAACTTGCCCAAAGACCATTTTAGTCATAGACCTGTCCCAGAGAAAGTAATAACATTTCAAAACAACATTTATAATGTAAGTTACTTTCTGAATTGTAATTTATACAATCAGAACCGCTATGGAAATCTTGTTGCTGTTGTTATAGCTGGATTTAATTTTATTTCATTTTTCTGCTACATCATTTAATAAACTGAATTAATTGCTAATGTGTATCAAACAGCCCTTATAGCAGGTACATATCTCACTGACATGAAATACCTTGATGACTTTGTTGAAAACTATAGTATGTTTCCTACTGCTGTTGTGCACAATATTTCAGCTAGTACTGTTAATAATCTTTTATCTAACATTATTAATTTGCATCTGGTGCTTGGTTTGTTTTTTTGTTTTATAGTTAACTTGCTGTAAATATTATAGAAATAAATCAGTATCATTGCATGAAAGATGACACCTTCATGCTTCCAGATTTATTAACAGAACATTATTGCCTAGAGATATATTTGATGTTATGTTTTTCCCTTTTCATTGTTCTCTGTTCAACAAATAGAGTTGATCACGGTTGCTTGAGTAGTGGTTATATCTTACTTAAAGCTGTCAATATTTATTGAAGTATACACATGTTACATATTTTGTAACTGAACAAATTAACATCTGTGAATTACAAATTGTTTTCTAGCACATTTTCCTGATTATCAGGCAGTATAACAACAAATACGTTTTGATGTAAATGAGTCAAGAATTGCCCAGAACTAGAGAGTGATTTCCAAGATGAAGAGTCCTGTGTGTGCAAACATTACTCTACTAAGTTTTTTTTTTTTTTAATTATTATCACCATCTCATAATTTATTATGATTTTACCATGGGGAAATGGGGCTGTTTCAAAACAAGTTGTTCTTATTTTATAAAATGAGCTTTTGTAGAGCACGCATTCAGTGGTACATGAAAATACAACTCCTTTCATTCTAAACGGTCTTGTTTAAGAAACAGATGGAGTTACTCTGCATGTGCAGATTTATGGAGATGCTTACAGTAATGAAGTATAGTCAAACAGTGTAATTTATTTCATAGGCATAGTAGCTGTTTTTAAGATTGTTTAACTTATATATATTTTAAGTGGAATGGATTTTAATTAATTTGTTGAAGTTAAGGAACTGCAACTTATTCCTTAAAATTTAAAAATATCTACTCTTTTGAAAATTTGATTTCTTAAAACATGTTTACTGTTTAGTGATTTTTTTAAATGAAACATCTTATGGGATGGTGTGAGTGCTCAAGATACAATGGAAAAGTGAAACAGAAGTACATAAGTCAAACTCCACCAGAGTTTGACTTCTGTACTTCTACTTCAGCTTTTCAAACATGCACACACACAATGAAGACTTAGACTGAATGAGTGGTCCCATATGTACATGCATACACACAGTGATGAGTGAGAGTGAGCGATCCCGCACAGTGAGAGTGAAGAGTGAGAGAAAGCAAGAGATCTCACACATACACACACACACACACACACACACACACACACACACACACACACACACACACACACAGAGGGAAAAGTGAGAGCAAATGAGTGATCCCTGGCAGCCACAGACACAATCCCTGTGTCCCTGATTTCAAAACCTGGTGGTTGAGAAATATGACAGGACCTAATTCAAAACATTTATCTGCAAACACAGACACATGCACACACACACACACACACACACACACACACACACACACACACACACACACACACACACACACACACACACACACACACTCTCAATCTCCTTGATTTAGCACAAGTTAAAACTTGATGTTTTGATTAACTTACACTTTTACAGTTGTGTACGTCTAGTAGGTACAATATACTATGCTTTAAGTGGAAATGTGGGAGGTCTAAAGCCTATATGTCACTTTCTTTGAATGGTGGCTTGTGAGCACCTCAAGAGAATTTGTAAAGTTTTGGCAAGCAGTATCTAATAGAAAGGAGAAGCATGAGAGGAGATGACATCATTTTAAAACAACATGAGGAAGTACAGGAGAGTATACAGAGAAAGAGGTTGGCAAAGAAGAAGTGGGATTGTCACAGAGTTGAAGAAAGTAGACAGGACTATAAGGAGATGAGGTGCATGGCAAAGAGAGAGGTGGCAAAGGCTAAGGATAAGACATATGAAGAGTTGTATGAAAGGTTGAACACTAAGGAGGGAGAAAAGGACGTATACTGATTGGTTAGACAGAGGGACCGAGCTAGGAAAGATGTGCAGTAGGTAAAGGTGATAAAGGATAATGAGGGAAACATACAAGCGAGGAGAGTGTGTTCAGCAGATGGAGAGAGTACTTTGAGGGGTTGATGAATGAAGAGAATGAGAGGGAGAGAAGGTTGGATGATGTGGAGATAGTGAATCATGAAGTGCTATGGATTAGCAAGGAGGAAGTAAGGATAGCTATGAAGAGGATGAAGAATGGAAAGGCTGTTGGTCCAGATGACATACCTGTGGAAGCATGGAGGTGTTTAGGTGAAATGACAGTAGAGTTTCTAACCAAATTGTTTAATGAAATCTTGGAAAGTGAGAGGATGCCTGAGGAATGGAGAAAGTGTTTTGGTACGGATTTTTAAGAATAAGGGTGATGTGCAGAGCTGTAGTAACTACACAGGGATTAAGTTGATCAGTCACAGCATGAAGTTATGGGAAAGAGTAGTGGAAGCTAGGTTAAGAATGGACGTGATGATTAGTGATCAGCAGTATAGTTTCATGCCAGGAAAGAGCACTACAGATGCGATGTTTGCTCGGAGAGTGTTGATGGAGAAGTACAGAGAAGGTCAGAAGGAGTTGCATTGTGTTTTTGTAGACTTAGAGAAAACATATGACAGGGTGCCTAGAGAGGAGTTGTTGTATTGCATGAGGAAGTCGGGAGTGTCAGAGAAGTATATCAGAGTGGTACAGGATATGTACGAGGGTAGTGTGACAGCGGTGAGGTCTGCGGTGGGAGTGATGGATGTGTTTAAGGTAGAAGTGGGATTACATCAAGGATCAGCTTTGAGCCCTTTCTTATTTACAATGGTGATAGACAGGTTGACAGACAGAGATCAGACAGGAGTCCCCGTGGACTGTGATGTTTGCAGATGACATTGTGATCTGTAGTGAGAAGACCCTGGAGAGATGGAGATATGCACTAGAGAGAAGAGAAATGAAGGTCAGCAGGACTAAGACAGAATATATTTGTGTGAATGAGAGGGAGGCTAGAGGAATGGTGAGGATGCAAGGAGTAGAGGTGGCAAAGGTGGATGAGTTTAAATACTTGGGATCAATAGTTCAGAGTAATGGTGAGTGTGGAAGAGAGGTGAAGAAGAGAGTACAGACAGGATGGAGTGGGTGGAAAAGATTGTCAGGAGTGATCTGTGACAGAAGAGTACCAGTAAGAGTGAAAGGGAAGTTCTACAAGAGGGTAGTGAGACCAGCTATGTTATATAGGTTGGAGACAGTGGAATTGATAAAAAGGCAGGAGTTAGAGCTGGATGTGGCAGAGTTAAAGATGTTAAGATTTGCACTGGGTGTGACGAGGGTGGACAGGATCAGGCATACGTATATTAGAGGGTCAGCCTAGGTTGGAAGGTTTGGAGACAAAGCCAGAGGGGCAAGATTATGTTGGTTTGAACATGTGCTGAGGAGGGATGCCGAGTATATTGGGAAAAAGATGCTAAGGATGAAGCTACCAGGAAACAGGAAAAGAGGAAGACCTAAGATAAGGTTTATGGATGTGGTGAGAGAGGACGTGCAGGTGGTTGGTGTGAAAGAGCAAGATGCAGAGGACAGGAAGAAATGGAAACAGATGATCCACTGTGGCGACCCCTAACGGGAACAGCCGAAAGAAGATGATGATGATGGCCACTTCAGAGGAAATGTGAGAAAGTGCTTTTCTGTGCAGGCAATTGTCAGTTCATTGAAAAAGTAACAGCTGATTGCAGTTTGTGAACTCGACCAGCTGAATGCACAAATTGTTGACAGGTACACATGCGCAATTTCTGAATGGCATCACATACTATACATATATATATATATATATATATATTTATATATATATATATATATATATATATTTATATATATATATATATATATATATATATATATATATATATATATATATATATATATTTATATATATATAGTGCAACCATGCTAAAACTAAATAGCCACCATTGTTGTGTAGGTTGCAGAAGCCGAATAGTCTGGGGGGGCAGTGTCAAAATGTACAGTACATTCTGCTGTTGAGGGAAACAACTGTTGGTGGGTGGGACAAGTGTAACATTTATTAACTTGCATGGGGAAATACAGGAAAATTGCATAATGCTTAGTGGAACACATTAAGAACTTCAGATATTAAAATGGTGGGTAGGGGTGAGGGTGGCAATAGCATACAGGTATTTCACCATGCTAACAAAGTAATCTCTTGAATCCAACATGTCATTAGATGATGCTTCTTTATAACGCAATGTGATGGCTAGGTGTAAGGGTCTTCCACATTAGATAGCCTCCCAGGGATCACTCAACAATGTGTTCTGTTCATCCTGAAGGAAGCAGAGGAGTTCATGTAGGGTAATTTTGCCTTTTCAAGCAGAACTGATAAGCAGGGGTACCAAGCCTTAAGAATATTTTGTGTCTGAGACAGAACTAGTTGTACAAGTTTATGTACATGTCAAAATTAGGCAGGAAACAAGGGTGACATCATTTTGATTTCATGCCGTGGGGTTCTATACTTGTTAAAATGGCCACTGACGCAGTTGGTACATGAACTGGACCAGGTCCATGCACACATCTAGCAGCATCTCTCTGTAGTTCAGTGAATGTTGTAATTGCTGCCACTCACAATGCTTTCACCTCTGTGTTGTACTTCTTGCACAGGTGTATATGGGATCTATATCATAACATCGAAGTCGCATAATTTAGAGTGTTATGATATCGAACCCAAAACCTCAAAGACTGACAAGAGTGAAGCTGTGGAACATCGAATTCTTTCCCAGGGAAAGAATTTGGTTGGTCATTTCTGTGGCTTCGCTATTTCCTCCACTGTGGTGCAATCTCGGAGTTAGGATATTTAAGTAGGGGGTGTGTAGGGGGCAGAGCCCCCCACATTAGACATAGTTTGTAGTGTTTGTGTGTTTCATGTTTTGTGCTGGAACAGTGATTTTTTTTTTCCCAGGGGGAAAAAACGCTGTTCTCAGCTTTCGGAGTTTTAATTTTTTGCCGTTAACAGTTCAATGTTATTGTATTCGATGTCATCACGTTTCAGTCTTGTGATATAAACCCTGTATATGCATCCCCATCGGGCACTGTTCATAGCCAGGATCTTTTTGTTTCATGAGTGTGTAAATTAGAAGTGGGTCATCAAACAAACACCATGCCAACACTTCCATGTATGCATATGGCTGCCAGGCTACTAAGATACATGCAGGAAATGTGCTGTCCTGTATCAAGGTGGATGAAGCCAGATTTTACAGATCTGATATAGTACAGCAGTGATGTCAGTGTCTTGTTGTATGTGTTCACTTGATTAGTG
The DNA here is from genome assembly GCF_019279795.1 of Protopterus annectens. NCBI lineage: Eukaryota > Metazoa > Chordata > Ceratodontiformes > Protopteridae > Protopterus > Protopterus annectens. The sequence goes on along the minus strand of NC_056741.1, from coordinate 972,921,608 downwards.
TTTGGTCAAAAAAAATGTGTGTGGCCACCATATGCTTTAGAAGTGAAACTTCTGCAATTAAGTGCAAAAATATAATTATTTGGTAAATCGTGTGTGTGTTCATTTTTACACTTCATTACAGAAGTTTCACTTCTAATGTGTGTGACGGCAAAGGACATGTATGTATATGTATTTATATATATATATATATATATATATATATATATATATATATATATATATATGTATTTATATATATATATATGTATAGATATATATATATGGGATCCGTACAGATGCTCGACTGCATCTTTCACCAACTCCCAATTAGGTGAGCATACTAGCGCGAAAGTGCTGTTCACTGAAGCAGCACTTTCGTGTAAGTATGCTTGTTGTTCCAGTTGTACTACGGTGCAGCAAAGGAAAATTCCCTTTTCCCCACTGTAGTGCGACTTCGGAGTGAGAATGTTAAAGTAGGGGGGTATGCAGGGGGACTTGCTCCCCTGCATTCAAGTAGATTTTGTGTGGTTTTTTCTAACATACTTTAACGAAAGTGCTTTTTCGATGAAAGCGCTTTCATTAAAGTGTGCTCGGTGGTAATGGATTTGGGCTTTTGAACTTTTGTTCAAAACTCCTAGAGATATATATATATATATATATATATATATATATATATATATAAATAATGGATGCTCAGAAGTAATAGAACCCAACATGCTACTCCACCCATTACCACAATCCATTTTAGCCCCATATTGTCTAGAATACAGGACAACAAAGTTTGTTGTGTTGTCTGAGACTATATTGCTAATGGCAGATTTGAAACTTTTTTTTTATCTGCAAAGAACATATCAGTAAGCTTTTTACAAAAGGAAATGAATTTTGACCTAAAGTAAGAGTAATTCATATAATGTTAGAGCCCCTGTCAATGAAATAAGCAAACAGCTCAGGACCTTAGCAAAATCCACCAAAGCCAAGGCGAAAATAGGTACCCAAGGCCAAAAACAATCACAAGGTATTTTTAGTTATGTTTGTAATCTCAAAAGCGTAATACAGCAATGTGCTGAATTGATTGTAAACAAATGTTACCTACACTGAGGCTGAAGATATAGTGAACCTACTGACCAATAAATTTGCTCTAACTTTATCCCTCTCTCCACTCCTTCTGCCCTTAAGATGCACTTGAAATTGGCTTGCCTGTAGCTACCACATACAGTAAGACCAAGTCCTAAATGTGCAGTCCAAAGCTAAAAATACTACATAAATGGGTCCTGACACTATCCCTGGATGGATCTTAAATAACACGAGGCACGGTTTAGCCACACCCTAAACAACACTTCTCAGTCTCAACCTCCATACAGGTTTTGTACTAAGTGAATGGAAAACAGCTACAGTCATTCCCTTGCATATGGGAGGACCTTCCACAAACCCAGTCAATTACAGACTCATAAGTCTGACCAGCCTCATATACAAAGTTATGGAACTAATCAATCAGGACATAGGGATCCTCCAAACACTGGACCAGTCCCTGTTTGTATTAATCAAGGGCAAGTTATGCTTACTCAGCCTGGTGGATTTTTTTGAAAAGGTTATCAAAGCTATGGATAAATGCAAAATGGCACACACTGCATGCCTCAACCTGGCTAAAACTTTTGACACAATTCCCCACATAATAGAAAAGCTAAATAAACTGATCACCTGCTGGAATGCCAACTGGCTCACAGGATGCATGAGTCTCACAGGGTTCTCTGCTGTTTGGTGTCTACTTTTCTGAATTAAAAGCAAATAGAAAAGGGCCTTGGCTGACTATATTTGCAGATGACAGTAAGCTTGGAGTAGTCACTGAATCCCTAAATGACTTTGCCATCCTGCAGAAAGGTTTATTCCAAATAACCTGTGCCAAAATCATGGACTGAAACTAATTGTGAAAAAATACATTATTGCATCCATTCAGAAGTCATTATCCTAGGGAACTACCACATTAACAACACACCCCTGAGTGTTGACCCAGTTGTTTGGGATCTGGGAACTTATGTGGACAGTGACCTAACTTTTGGCCAACATGCGTCCATTGTTGTAAGAAAGTCCTTTTATGTTGCATGGCTTATAAATAAAGGGATTCTGTCTAGTTCTAGGGTGTCATGGTCATCCTTTACTCAGTCCTCATTAAGCTTGATTATAATATCCCCTTTGGCATGCATCTGTCCAGACACATGCAACAACTGAAATGCCAGCAGAGATACCTTACTAAAAGGATACAAAGTTTAGACATGTCCTACATGGACCCAACTCAAAGCCCTGTACCTATACGCAGTATCCTACAGACTGCTAAGAGATGACTTGTGTCTGGCATACAAGGCATCCTCTTGACTCAATACTGACAGATTTTCTGCACATCGTCGAGTCAAATGGCATCAGAAGTACTCAGTCTTGGAATATAAACCTCTTCTGAAACATCAACAGAACAGTTAGGAGGGACAGGTATATCCTGCAGAGGATACCACTGGTCTGGAACAGAATCTCTATCCGCATAAAACAAATTACATCCCTGTCCATATTCAAGTGTAACTTGGATCTATGGATGGGAAACAAAATGCATACCAACAGAAGCTTTGCAAGTACAGCAAGGTGTAAAGGCCAAAAAACGTAGTAAAGCAAAATCAAAATATAGTCGGCACTCAACAGGATTATTGCCAGCACTCAACAACATCATAAACAGGATCCAGGAATGTGGAAATATGAATATATCACCAGGTGATGATTCTTTTTCTGCAGTAGACACAGATACTGATACCGCAAAGACCTCCCCAGTAGCCACGAAAAGCAATTTGAATCCTTTAGGTTTAGAAGGAGAAGTGGTCAAAAACATAAAAGAAACACCGTCGCTAGAAACACTACTGCATCTGTTAGTTCCCACTTAAATGAAAATGTTAATGTACATAATATATCATCTGCCCAACTGACAAATGCTGAGGCAATGTTATTGAATAATGGGTTAAATTTTGTACCCAGCAATTTTCTTTCCGAGGATGTTTTTGCAAAGGATGGGGTTGCATTTTGTAGACAGTTGAACCTCAAGTTGTTTTTTGATAATAATGATACATCCACTGAAAGTGATTGAGTTTAGATTTAAACGTTTTAATTTTATGCCCTCCATAAATAAATATATTGTACTTTTCAACAAGAGGTATTGAAAGAGCTACACTTCAGCTTTAGATCTAATAATAATATTCTCAAAAAATAATTTATCTAAGGATCAGTAGGTAGCTCTAGATAAACTGGGAAAGAATAATAATGTGGTGATTAATAAGACGGTAAGGGTAGAGCAGTGGTTGTTTGGGACTGGACGATGCATTTGGCTGAGGCTGAGAAGCAACTTTCAGACCATCGATTTTATCAAAAGATGGTATTGGACCCCACTCCTAAATTTAAGAATGATATTGAAAACCTTTACAACTAGCTGTGGAGGAGGGGATTTTTAATAAAAATGTTGCTTTTCACTTAACTGTTCAGGACCCTAAGCAACAACATCTGTATTTGTTATCTAAAATTCACAAAGCCTTCACAAATCCACCAGGTAGACCAAGTGTTTCCGTTAGGGGTTCATTAACTGAACTGCTATTTGAATATCTAACTAAATATTTAAAGCCCATATTAAAGGGGGTGAACTCCAGCATGCAAGATACTACTGAATTTCTAAATATCACACAGGACATACAATTAGAAGAGGTGGGTATATGTGCACATTAGAAGTATCTGCTCTATATACCACACAGGGTTGGGTTAATGGCCTTAGAATATTGGCTTAATCATATTCCCTTGTATAGCCCTGGATTCAGCACTTTTCTTCTATGTTTTGACAAAAAATGTTTTTTTTTATTTTAATTGAGAGTGCTAACTGCAACTCCGGGGCACAGTGATGAGGGCTTCTTTTGCTCCTATCTTTGCAGATTTATTTATGGGATATGTATAGAAGAACACGTGTGTGCGTGTGTATCTATCTATCTATCTATCTATCTATATATATATATATATATATATATATATATATATATATATATAGAGAGAGAGAGAGAGAGATATAGATATATGATTCTAGTTGTAATATATTCTTAGAGGCCATTGATATCCGGCAGAGGTTCCTGGATGATTGTTGGTTAGTGTGGAAGTCAGATCTGATATATTTGTATGAATTTGTGGAGTATCTGAATGAAAACAAATGGGAATAACATTCACTATGCAACATAATCGCAGCAATATTACATTCCTTGATTTGGATATCAAGTTTTAATGAGATGGGACTTTAGAAAGTAGTGTTAGTCACAAATACCCACAGTTTAATACATTGTTGCATGGCACGAGTTGCCACCCTGGACATATCATACATAATATATCCAAATCACAATTTTTAAGAATAAGAGAATTTGTTCATCTTATACAGAGTTGATTGATACATTCTGTATCGGGCGATACAACAGAAGTAATGTGTTTAAGGTTTGTGATTAAATTAAACATCTAAGTAGCGAACATGTCTTGTACTATTGAATAAATAAAGCGTCTAATAATGTATTGAGGTTAATGACTAGTTTTGGGAGAAATATATCACTTTTTAATAACATTATTCAGAAACATTGGTCTATATTGTTGACAAATAATACACTGTGAAATTATTCCATCTAGATGTCTTGTTTTTTTATTGTAAAGTCCTACTTTGGGTAATATATTAAATAATTATAAAAAGAAACCTCACACATTATATGGACAACAAACTACTTTAGCTGGGGGCATCCTTAAGGGTTGTCAGTTTTGTGGGCATAACTCAATGTGTAAATTTATAGTTAAAATGAAACAATTTACCACCAAAAATAATTATAATTTTTTTGACATTCGTGTTTTTTCCCATTGGATTGGTTTGTGTATCTTGCTACATGCATGTGTATTGCTTTTTATGTTGGAGACATCACATCCAGTTAGTATTAGAATTATATAACATAAGAATTATATATAACATATGAGTGATATAAGAAACAAGTGTTTTTCTTATGCATTGTTTAGGCACACTAAAATATTTGCTATTGCTAAATTTTCTTTCATTGTTATTGATAAGATTGGGTATAATAGAATGAACCAAGTTGGATGGCGCAATATTTTAAACAATAAAGAGAAAAATTGGATAATTAGGTTAGGGGCAATATTTACACCAGGTTTAAATAAACATTTATAATTAACCAATGGATAGGGAGCTTGTGTTATATAAATGCATTGATGGGATGTGGTTTCATAACACTAATGAAGGTAGATGATGCCAAAACTGGTCTGCTTTGTTTTATATCATCCTTCGGATGAATGATATTTCTTGAATAAATTTCTGCAAAATATTAAATCAAATCCTGTTGAGTGTAGGCTAAATTCTGACATTGCTTTAAACAAGAAATTTACCCCAGGACTGCCCTCTGTACTCCTACTGGATGGAGGTCATTCCCAAATGCTTTATCCTATACATGTGTCCCCTCAAGTAATCTATGGTATGATCTCAGTTATTCTCATTAGAGGTAATATATAATTCTTAACCATAGAATGGGTAAGTCCAATCTCTAACCAAATTGGTTAGGCTTAAGTGTCACTCAAGGGCAGCTAGTACTTACCTGTGAACCTATGAACAATGCAAAGGGAGAAATTTTCAGCGATGAGCAAGCAATTTTAAAAGCTGATGAAAAAGAGTAACATATTTTAACAATATTCACTGTTGTGAGTATATAAGCAGAGAGGGAAGAAGAAATGATCACTTGCTTTGTACAGGTTCATTCTATGCACACATGTATGTTTTTGTATATATATATATATATATATATATATATATATATATATATATATATATGCATGTATAGTTGTGTGTAGCTATGTATATATGTATATATAATGTGTGCATGTATGTATATGTGTGTATATATATATATATATATATATATATATATATATATATATATCTGTATGTATATGTATGAGCTTTTCTCCCCGGGCCTCTACTGAAAATGGAAATATATCCAGTTAGACCAGCCCAGTCAACAAATGTAAAATAAAAAAAAAATAAATAAATATATTTATTTATATATATATATATATATATATATATATATATATATATATATATATTGTTCGTCTGTTGTCGACGATGACCAAGGACATCACATCAAGGAGATTGACTGAGTACAGTGTGTCCGGCTGTGGCTAATCAGTCCAATGCAGGCTCGGAAAGCTCTGCTGCATGTCAGGCTCAAGTGGCCATTTGGGTTGGTTGACAAAGAGTTGGCTGTGTATTTACACAGCTCATGCTTCCTTTGTGCCTCTGCAGTCCTGCATTGCTCATAGGAGGTAGCACCTTTGCTTATGCAGTTCGCCAGGTGGGGCGGTCTTGCGCTAGGGTTTCCCAGTAGTCCAGGTCAATGCTAAAGCACTTCACAGAGACTTTGTGTGTCCTTGAAGTGCTTTTTCTGCCCACCTTGTGTGTGTGTTTGCCTACTGCAAGTTCTCCATAAAACAGTCTCTTGGGGAGGCATGTGTCTGGCATACGTACAAGGTGGCCTGCCCACCTGACTTGGGCTCTCCTCAGCAGGGTGCAGATACTTGGTAGTCCAGCTTGAGAGAGAACAACTGTGTCTAGAACTTTGTCCTGCCAGGTAATTTTCAGCAGCCTTCTTAAGCAGTTCATATGGAAGTGATTCATCTTTTTGGCATAACGCTCATACACAGTCCATGTCTCACAGGCATACAGTAGTGTGGGCAGTATGACTGCCTTGTACACCTTTAGCTCTGTGGGCAGTTTGTTGCATCTCCTCTCCCACACTGACTCTCACAGCTGTCCAAATGAGGATCTTGACTTGGCGATGCTTGTGTCTACCTCATCATCAGTGTTCACAAATCTGGATAGTTTGCAGCCGAGGTATTTAAACTTGTCAACAGCCTTCAGGATCTCACCTTCACTGGTGACAGCTAGTTCTGCATACATCTTCTGTGGTACAGGCTGATGCAAAACCTCAGTCTTCTTAGTATTAATTGTGATGCCGAAGTTTTTGCAGGCAGTGGAAAAGCAGTTCATACTATGCTGCATCTGGGCCTCTGTGGCAGCATAGAGTGTGCAGTCATCTGCAAACAGAAAATTGTGCACAAAGTCCTATTCAACCTTGGTCATGGCCTGTAGCCTGTGCAGGTTGAACAGTCTACCATTAGTTCTGTATCTGATCTTGATGCTGGTTTCTTCATCATTGCAGAAGCCATCTGCCAGCATGGTCGAGAATATCATCCTGAACAGCATGGGTGCCAATACCCAACATTGCTTGACTCTATTGGTGACTGGGAAGGCATCAGAGGAGTCTCCCTCATCCAGTACTCGAGCAAGCATGCCATTATGGAACTGGCGGACCATACTGATGAATTTGCCTGGGCAACCAAACTTCTGCATGATCCGCCATAGCTCCTCATGACTGACAGTGTCAAAGGCTTTGGTCAGGTCCAAGAACATTGTGTAAAGGTCCCTGTTTTGTTCTTGGCACTTCTGCTGAACTTGACATGCTGCAAATATCATGTCCAGTGTCCCTCGGCCCTCTCTTAGGCTGCACTGACTCTCTAGCAGGTGTCCATCTTCCATGTATTGAATGAGGCAGTTGAGGAGGACTCTGGCAAGGATTTTGCCAGCAATGACCAGGAGAGAGATTCCTCTGTGGTTGTCACAAGACTGCCTATTTCCCTTTCTCTTGAAGAGATGGATGATGGAGGCATCCTTTATCTCCTGAGGGATAACTTCCTGTTGCTTCATGGTCTGGAAGAGCTCGGTGAACTACTGTAACAAGACTGGTCCCCCTGTCTTGTAGATTTCAGCTGGAATGGAGTCAGAGCCTGGTGCTTTACTATTGTAGTGAAGCTTAATTGCTTCCTTAACCTCTGATTCCTTTGGAGGTTCTGCTAGGGAGGTGTTAATAGTGACTTGCGGCATGCAGTCAATGGCTTCGGCACTGATAGAGGAAGGCCTATTCAGGAAATTTTTGAAGTGTGCAGCCCATCTTTCCAGGATGGCTTTCTTGTCAGTGAACAGGGTGGACCCATTGGCACTGAGCAGTGGTGATGTTCCAGAGGACTGTGGCCCATAGATGGTCCTCAGGGCACCATAGAAATGCTTGGAGATATCAGCGTACTTCAGGATCTCATCTGCCTTTCTGCTGAGCCAGGAGTCTTGCATCTCTCTGAGCTTTGCTTCCACCTTGCTTTTGATGGAGTTGTAGGCTGCTTTCTTGGACATGGATGTAGTGTTTTGCTGGAGGGATCTGATGGCTTCACGCTTCTGAATGTCTTCATCATTATCATCAAACCAGTCCTGGTATTTGTGTGTATTCAGGTCCAAATGAGTGAGAGCAGTGTTGTAGACCACATCCCTAAAGGCTGCCCAGTCCTCTTTTGCATCATTGGTGCCAAAGCTGAGTTTTGTCAAGCTTACTGTCAAGGTCCTCACTGAGGTTCTGGCGCACAGAGTGCTTTTCTTACTTGCTGATATTCAGGCACCTATTGGTCTTGTTCCCCTGTGGGCGCCGCCTAGGCTGAATGTGCATGTTGAGTTTTGAGACAATGAGTCTGTGGTCTGTCCAGCAGTCTGCGCCACACATGGCCTTAGTCACTCTAACATCCTGCCTGTCTCTTCGCCTTACTATGTCATAATGAATGAGATGCCAGTGCTTGCTGCGTGGATGCATCTAGGACACCTTGTTATGGTTGGGTAGGCAGAAGACTGTGTTTGCGATCAACAGGTCATGAACTGCGCTGGTCTTCAGAAGCAGATGACCATTGCTGTTGCTTTTGCCGACTCCATTCCTCCCAATGACACCCTACCATGTCTAGTAGTCTGTACCAACTCTGGCACTGAAGTCGACTAAGATGATGAGCTTATCCGCTTTGGCCACAGATGCTATGATGCATTCCAAGTCTTCATAAAACTTGTCTTTAATTTTCTCTGGATTTGTCATGATGGGGGCATATACACTGATGAAGGTGGTGTGGCGCTTTCCTTTGAGGGGGAGCCACAAAGACATGAGCCTGTCAGTAAATCCTTTGGAGGCTGGCTAATTTGCTGATCAGATTAGATCTGATGGTGAAACCCACTCCTGCTTCATGACATTCATCACTACTGTGGCCACTCCAGAAAAAAGTACAACTGACTTTGACTTCTGTCAGCTAGCCTTCATCTGTGAATCTGGTCTTGCTGAGGGCTGCCATCTGGATGTAGTACCTGCCGAGTTATCTTGCGACAAGTGCTGTCTGTCTAACAGGTCTGTCTGTTATGGAGCTATCCATGAGCTTGCGCACATTCCATGTGCTAATGGTGAGCGAAGTCACTAATGTCTTTTTCTTTGTGATTCAACCACATGGTTGGAATCCCCACCTGCCACTGCAAGCAGGCCAGGGGTAGGATGAAACAGGCTATATTTAGGGCACCTTTTCTAGCCCATTCCTCAGACCATGGAGGTTAGCAGAGTGATCCTAAATAGGGCTGCTCAGACATCCAGGGGGGCTGCTGAACTCCACTGCTGCTTCAGTCCAATAGAGAGCAACCCATTGCCTTGGGCCACCTGTGTGAGAGGTTGTGGCTACAGCTTCCAGTGTATCCACACCTGGTGCTTCGTTATTTGCCCATCACCACAGGACTTGGGGGGTGATGTCTTGACTTGCATGTGAATTGGATTATAGTGAGAGAGAGTTGCGCAAATCATCAGTCTCACTGTCTCGTCCCAGCCTATCTTGATCCAGTGGCAGGATATAGTTGAGATGACTGGAGATGGGTTGGGATGCAGTGGATAGCCAACAGTGTCTTAATGTGTCTCACTCTGCCCTATTTGCACTCCACATCACTTTGTTGAGTCTGCTTTCCTGCCCATTGAATCAGTCTGGTGATTTCCTCCACACAGTCCACTGGATCCAGTCTTTGCATGCATAGGTAGATAAGCCCTGACTCAGCAAGGGTTACAAACCCGTCGGCTACCCTCACCTGGTTATGCCTGCCAGTCGAAGCCATTGCCCAGGGTGTGGCCGCAGTTGCATGTAGACAGCTACGAGGAGCCACAGGTGAGAGCTGAGTGTCAGGTGAGGTCCAAGGTGGATGAACTACTCTGAAGAGCATGACATGTTCACCCCGTCAGAGGTACTACCTCTCCCTGACACCTCATATCATATATATATCTATTGAATGTACACTTATTCAACAAATACAAGGGTGTGATATAATGTCAACAGTAAGGATGACTGAACAGTGGATATGTTGATGATATGGAATGTCAATATAGGCAAGTGAGGTTAGGGGAGTTACAGTGTGTGTGTGTGTGTGTGTGTGTGTGTATGTGATTAAGAGTTAGGGTTGGGGATGTGTGAAGGATGGGTGTTGTGTGTTTGTGTGCGAGTTTGTGTATTTTAGGGTAAGAGTAGGGGTTAGGGTTGGGATAGATTTAGTGTTTGTGTGTATAGGAATATTTGTGAGTCTGAGTCTATCTTGTGTACTGGCAGTATTATGGGTAGGTTTCAATGACGTTAAATTAGAGGGTTAGGGTGGGGGAAGAGACAAGATTAAGGATGGATGCTAATCCTAACCCTAATGCAACCTATTCCTCCAGCCCTAGCCCTACACCGTAACGTTATTAAAAGCTTCCCGTAAAACTGCCGCAATTCAGGCAAATTTGAAGCTAGTGTTACAGGCAAGGAGTTTTAATATTGGTAGAGGAAATAGTTTTCGTCTCTCAATATTATTGTTTTAATTTTTTTTCTCTACTATTGTCTAGAATTTAACTTATTTTGTCTGTGTTTTACATTCAGCATTAGGGTAGTTCAGTCATAAGCAAGACACACACACACACACACACACACACACACACACACACACACACACACACACACACACACACACACACACACACACACACACACACACACACACACATATATATAATATTGATTGATTAGGCTTCAGATTAATATTATTTCAGCTCTACCGTATTGGA
>NC_056741.1:972860596-972905596 GCF_019279795.1 Protopterus annectens | reverse complement strand
GTAGCAAGTAAGTAATAACACTGGCCAGCACTTTCACCTACCAATAACAATATGCTATGGCTGTAAAAGGTGTGTGTATTGTGTAACACTGTTACATCTCTTATAAAATATGCACAATTTGAAATATTGGATACAAGTTAGATATAACCAACTGTCCAATAATCAGAACTTGACTTACTGCTTGCAGACATCTTGTGTAATCCAAGCTGCATAGCAAGACATTCTGTAGTCAATAGTGGTTGTTTTTCGTTTTTCTTTTTTTCTATTTTTACCTAAAACCTGCTCCATCTTGGAATTTGGCTCAGGCTGCTCCATTCAACTTTGCTTTGCTTGGGCTCACTCTGCTCCCCTACCCTGCCCCCATAATCCACCTGCTCCCCAGTACTCATAATTTAACCACAACCAGACCACATACACCATAAAACAATCCAATCACACTATAATTCCAATTGGAACTATCAACCTCCAACTAATACTTAATTACAATAAGTAGCAACCTCCCAAAAAGAACTGGTCAAAAAAACTTTTTACCAAAAACATTCCATTTATTACACCATTTCCTTGTCTTGCTTACCTGCTCACTCCAACTCTAATAGAACTCCAAACTATTTAAAGATCTAAGTACAACCATGTTAACACTCTACCTCATAATAACATTATTCCCCCCTATTGCAACCAGTCTCACAACGCATCATTCCCAGCTAGTCAGTCAATCCTTATGTAAGGTACATAATAATATCCAATAACACTACTCCAACAACAATGGCTAGCTTTCCAATATCCCCATCAATCTTTAGAGCCACTTCCATAGACCTAAAACAACACCAGCTACTTTTTACAAATGAAACCCTCCTTACACATCCTTTAAATACCACAAACAACTATCCATACTCTTAGTCACTCACTTACATAGCATCCAGACTAATGATCAGTGGTGATATTCACCCAAACCCAGGTCCTGACCACATGATATCACCCAACCCTCAAATTTAGAGCATACAAAGCATTCCACATAAGCTCTGACCTACTTCTGCTAAACCTAAATCTTAGAAGCATACTCAATAAAATACAAGAACTCCATGCACTCTATCCCTATACAACCCCGACATAGCCATTCTTACAGAAACCTGTTTAAAATCACATAGCTCAGATACTGAAATTACCCCCACCCCCCACTACAATATATTTAGGTTTGATAGACTACAAAAAAGGGGTGGTGGCATACCAAGGGTTGGTATAGCAATAACCTTCAAAAGCTGCCTCACCCTACAGCCTGTAAACATAAGTATTACTGCTCCTAACCAGACTACAGCTCAACCAAAAAAAAAAAAAAACATACATACAAAATAGCAACCTACCTCCTACCAGGAAAAAATACCATTCTCCAAAAGATTTCAAGTGCCATACCACAGGAAACCATTATCGCAGGGGACTTTAACACAGACGAGATGACTTGTAACTATAATAACCCTAACAAGTACATAAACCTCCATGGCTTCACTCAAATAATTTAGTGCCCTACTAGAATTGACAAGAGGACAAATAAACAATCTATATTGGACTGGATCTTAACTAATAAACCTCAATACTACCAAATAGCCGGATGTCTGCCAGATCCCTTGAGTGATTATCTTGCAACCTACCTACTGAGAAAGCACAGCGACCCTACTAAACTAACCAAACAAGCCAAGTCCGCAACAAGAAAAAAATTGAATCCAAAGGTTCTAATTAACATTCTTGAGAAGATTGATTGGACCTCTGTTAAGCAGTTACCTTTAGATGCTGCTGCACAGCACTTCAACAGCACCTTCTGTAGTATTTTAAGCAGATCTGCACCTCCAAGAACAGTTCCAGCTAAAGCTAACTGTACCCCATGGCTAACCAACAAGACACAAGCCCTCTTAAAGCAAAGGGAGAAAGCATGGCAAACTTGGGTTTCAAATAAAACCAACCAAAACCGTATAGCTTACCAGAAAATTAGAAATAGAGCCAAACACCAAATTAAATTAAACAAACAACACTACTCTGCCAATCTACAATAGAAACATAGAATGAATCCACAAAGATTCTGGAACACAGTCAGAAATATACTTCACCTAAGTCAAACCTCAACCCCTCCTCCTAATTTATCAGATAATACTAGCAACATTGCTGAACAATTCAACATCTTTTTCACTGAAAGCATACTAGCTCTGACCAAAAATGACAAATCAACTGCATTATCAATGCCCAGCTCCTCACACATTATAAATGATTCATTATCATTTCAAACTGTCCCAAAACGAACTATTGAAAAATTACTAAAGAAGTTGAAATCTACCACACTGGCAGCAGATAACCTTCCAGCAGAATACTTAAAATTAACAGCAGAAGCTATTTCCTTCCCCATGTCAATACTCAGATCACTCAAAATCGGAACAGTATGTCCCATCTAGTTGAAAATAGCATGCATTACTCTAGTACACAAAGGTGGAATCTCAACAGAATGGACAAACTACAGACCCATAGCTATACTTTTGCCACTCTCCACAATTGTGGGAAGATGGAGTCACTTCAAACTCATTTGGCATCTTTTTAATAATAATAATCTCCTCTCAACATCACAACATGGTTTTAGACCACACCACAGCACTTCTACATCTCTACTAAGTTTCACTAACATCATAAATAAATCCAGAGATTAAGGCAAAACTGTCTCCTCAGTCTTTTGGGATACATCTAAGGCATTTGACATGGTATCTCATGCCAGGTTACTGTCCACTCTAAAAATTCTTAGAATCAGCTCCACAGCTGTCACATGGTTTCAAACTTGTCTATCTGGTTGTCAGCAAGCAGTGAAATGGAAGCAGTACCACTCCCCACTTCTCCCAGTCACACTTGGAGTCCCTCAAGGCTCAATGCTGGGACCCTCCTCTTCAGTATTTTCATAAATGAGCTTAACACTGCCTCTTCTCCAGCATCTATCATCCAATGTGCAGACAGCTCGACCCTGATATGTGCTGTGACTACAATAAACCAACTTCAAATATATACTCCGAAAGCCTTCTCTGATATAAAAACCTGGCTAACAAACTCACAGCTCATTCTCAACCCTAATAAAACTAAACTGATCATCTTTCACCCATCTAAATCTGTTAACTCCCATCAACCTTTTTCATCACAGCCAGTAACCAAACTAAAATTTACTTGGAACCACAAGCAAAACTATTAGGTGTCATAATTGATAATAAACTAAAATTTGACATACGCATTTCAAAGACAATCAAAAAAGTTCACAAGAAAATGGGAACCCTATATATAAACAAAATATTCCTAATAGACACTTCTAGAATAGCTATAGGTAGAACCCACCTTCTGTCCTCACTTCTCTGTGTCTCCCCTATATTCACCAACCTTAAAACGTCAGAATTAAACAAATTAGAAACATAGTATAATAAGATTCCTAAATTTCCAACAAGATTCCACGCTTAAAACACTTCACTGCCATAATCTAAAAAAAAATCTCATGCACTACAGTCAATTATTAATGGCTCACAAAATAATATATCAACCTGAGAACATACCATCCCTGAAAAATTTCCTACAGCCCAACTCTAATAAACATAATCTTTGCTCATCTAGCAAACCGTTGCTTCTGGTTACCATAATCAACCAACTCAGCTGGTGACTCTCTATACTCAAACTTTATTGCAAAAAACTGGAATACCCTCCCTCATAGTATAAGAACCACAAATAACCTCACTCAGTTCAAAAAACTTCTCAAAATACACCTACATGAATCATGGCTCTGTTCGTGTAATTCTACAGTATAAGCACCATCATACCCAGAATTAGACTATAATGCTCCTAACCCAACTGTATCACCTGCAGACATATCACTTGTAGTTAGTACTCCTCTATAAACACTCTCCTTCTTATCTGTTTCCCTCCACTGTAGTATTGTTAGCACTGCTTATCATGTTAGGCATATCTCTGTGCTAATTTACTTTTTGTTTTTTTCTTTCTCTAACTAACTACTATTGTTTATAACCAAACATTTTGTATATACATTTGTTATGTGTGTCATGTTCTATTACTATTCTGTTACTATGTTTTTTATGTTAAGAATTTGACTGGAGCTTTTCTCCCCGGGCCTCTGCTGAAAATGGGTACTGTACCAGTTGGACCATCCCGGTAAACAAATGTAAAATAAATAAATGAATAAATAAAATGTCAAAAAAGCAGGCAGCTCAATGGAAAACGCTTCGTTAATTAAGATATATTGACACATGAATAGAGTATATGTAATGCTTTTTGCCTTTATAAACTCATTCTTACATAAGTAAATAAACATGCTTATATTTCTAATGTTTTTCTGATTCATTATTGGTTTGCAGTCTTTAATTTTGTCTGTTAGTATGATTATGTTCATGCTGTCTTTTAGCTAGGAATTTTGTTGTATTTCATGCATATATGTATGCCGCAGGATGATTTCAGTGCTCATCTTTGGAAAAGATATGAATTAATAAGCATTCACATGTATTACTAATTACTTATTTGTTGAGACTGGTGCCAAAATCTTTGGGTGCTCAGTGGCAACACTCCGTGCTGGCCTCCATTTACAGCTTAATAATTTTACTGCAAGATCCAGAGATAGCATAGCAGGAAAAAGACTGAGTTATATTTGTTCCTCAGCAGCCACAGGCTTTAGAACACTAACATTAGTAATGAGTATGGTTTATTTGTGAGATGCTATGATGAACAGTTGGAGTATTCTTTGCTCCAGAAATGCAATGGAGTTACAGATTTTCATTACATTTGATGAGTTGGGCAATGCTGCTGAGGTTGTTAGAGTAGTTACTGCACTATGTTCGCTACTACTGTTCAGTGATTGTGTATATCTGTGTGTGCCTCTGTGTGATGTGCATGTATAAATTTGAGTTCATGAAATACACATTTTATATAAATATATATATGGTTCCCCTTCAGAAGGTTGAATGGCTGAAATCGCGAAATACATATGGTCAAGACCATATGCTCGAAATTTCAGAAGCTCGAACTTCTGAATGGGGATCGGCATACAGAGCAAAACAGGAGATTTCCCTTTCTGCACTGTAGTGCTATCTCAGAGTTGGAATAAATAATTAGCCGGGTGTGGGGGGTGCAGGGGGCTTGCCCCCCTGCAGAAACATTGTTTTGTGTTTCATTCTTATTTCTTTCTTTCCCTTTCAGAAGGTCCAACTTCTGAAAATCGAGCATATGGCTTCGGTCATATGCATTTCAAGATTTCAGCCGTTCGACCTTCTGAAGGGGAACCATGCATATATATACATGTACAATACATATATGTATATATATATATATATATATATATATATATATATATATATATATATATATATATATAGAGAGAGAGAGAGAAAGAGATAATAAGAAACTATATTATATGTCTTTAAAAAGACTCAAGGCTATTATATGAAAAAATATATATTTTTTTACAAACAGAAAACAAGATGAATGCACAGCCTGTATGGTTTCAGTCAATAATGCTACAAGCTACTTCTAGCAAAGCAGGGGTGTCACCACTATAGTGATTCAGCCCACACAGCCTTCTCCAGCAACAATCTTCCAAACAAATGTCACAACTGCAAGCCTTTTCAGGCCTTCTTTTCGCTCCACCAGAATTAAAAAACTTTGCTTGAACTTGTCTAAGATGGCATTCACAATAAGCCCTTACTGCATGGCCATCTCCAGAAATCATAAACGTGATGAACATTTCACTGAGGAACTAGCATTCTGATTTTAGCCTTCTAGATTACAGCTATTTATGCAGAACTAATACCCATCTGTTATTTCATTAATGCAATCAGTAGTGTTGTGAAAACTCTACAGAAGCAAGATACTATTAATGACATTCATGAAAACTAAACATAATAAGCTATGAGTGGCATAAGCTTAATCCTGTGTAAGAGGTAAAAATAAAAGTAGGGAGTCAAGAAAACAGCCAATAAAAGCTGCAGTAGAGTCTACTCAAAAAGATCAGCCACTAAATGGTTTCCTTGATCCATGTTTACAAGGATGCGTGTTTTCATCAATTAACATACTTCATCAGACATGCATCTTATTTTCCAAATGCAAGACAAGTACCTCCCTCATAATGTTTTTGTACTTCAACAGATGGGCTGTAAGACTAGGTGACTCATCACAATTCATATTAGACAGTCTAGGTATATGGATAATAGTGTACTGAAAGGGCTGGATGGAAAATTCCCTGCAGTGAATTTTGTACTGCCTTCTTGTTGTTCAGTCAGATATTTTAACAGGTCATAATTGGTCACTAGGTTAAAGTCTCTATCCAACAAAGATTATTTAAAAGAGGAAAAGGCCTCCTTTCACAGCCAAATATTCCCTTTCACTTGCTGAAGATCTCTTCTCAGATGTGCTAAACCTTCAGCTTATATAACATTTCCCTCTATTAATTCTGATACTTAAAAGTTTCAGTCCCAAAGTTACATAGAGAGGCATAGCGCTGAATGCTGATAACTGCTATTTTACATTGACGTTATTATGCAAGGGGTCAAGACTTCCTGAACCCCACACTCTTACTACTACCCTGAGAAACCCATACACTTCCTGTGTATACCTACTAACTCTGAGATCACCATACTCTTCCTATGTATACCTAATAATTCTGAGATCACCATACTCTCCCTATGTATAACTACTAACTCTGAGATCAACAAACACTTCCTATGTGTACCTACTAACCCTGAGATCACCATACTCCTATGTATACCTACTAACCCTGAGATCATCATACTCCTCCTATGTACACCTACTAACCCTGAGATCACTATACTCTTTTTATGTACACCTACTAACCACGAGATCACCAATAAGAGGAAGAAATTGCTGTCTAAGAGTAAGATGGAGTGAGCCCTAAATTGGAAGCACTTCCTCCTCAGCCTAAATAAGCAAATAAGACTTCTTGTGAAGCCCTCCAAAGCTAACTGCAAATCCAAATTAGCTTCTTCAACTAAGGACGGCCATAAGGCGTTCTTTAGTTACATCCATAACCTAAAAGGAAAGGCCCAGATTTGTGCCGAATTGGTGGTCAATGATACCACATATACCAAGCTTGTGGTCATTGCTAACCTGTTAGCTGACAGGTTCTGTGAAAACTTCACTCCACTGTTCCTGCCACACTTAGCCCAAAACTTCCCTACCACCTGTCCTCTACCTTGTGTCTCTAAAGAGCTGGTCATGAATGCTCTCTCTATGGTCAAAACACAGCACCCATGGGACCTAAGAACATCCCAGGCTGCATCCTACATTGTCTCAAACAAGAATTAGTGATGCCATTGAGTACTCTTTTCAATCATAGTCTAAGCACTGGCTTAATCCAGCAGAATGGAAAAAGGCCACTGTTATCCCTTGGCATGAAGGTGGTGCTTCCACTGACCCTGGGAATTATAGACTTGTTAGCCTGACTAGCCCCTTCTGCAAGGCCATAGAAAGAATCATCATGGACCTTATCAACAAAGATATCGGTAACCTACAAACACTTGACCCTACTCAATTTGGATTTGTCAAAGTGAGATCATGCCTGTTAAACCTAATGGACTTCTTTGAGACGGTCATCAAGGCCCCTAGATGAGGGGAAATCTCTCCATACAGCCTACCTAGACTTAGCCAAGGCTTTTGACACTATTCCTCACTCAGGCATAATTGATAAACTCACCCAGCTAGGTATCAACCCGTATATCATTAGATGGGTCACTAACTGACTCACTAATAGAACCCATTTAGTCAAAATAGGGGAATCCACCTCAAACAGCAGACCTGTAACCAGTAGTGTCCCACAGAGATCAGTCCTGGGACCTCTACTGTTTGGAATCTATTTCTCAGAAGTGCAAGCCAAACATAAAGGTCTGTGGCTGACAAAGTTTTCTGATGACTGCAAACTGGGAGCGGTCATAGAATCTCCAAACAATGTCAACATCCAACAAGAGGGTCATACACAAACAAATGGTTGCTGACAAAGTCATTGACCATAAACGCAATGTAAAAAATGTATTATCATTCCTTTTGGTAAGAGTGATGTTCCTGCCAACCACCACATCAATAGCAACACCCCAAGTATACACTCAGTGGTGAGAGACTTGGGTACACAGGTGACAGCAACCTAACCTTTGATCACAATGTCTCCACAGTGGTAAGTAGGGCATTTTATATTGTTCATCTCATAAGTAAGGGCTTTGCCTCCAGAAAAAAAGAAGTTAAAACCTCCCTTGGTATGTACCTTTCCAGGCACCTGCAGCAATTGGAGAGACCACAGAAGCTCATCACAAGAAAAATTCAATGTCTTCAGCATTTGTCCTATGAGGATCATCTGAATCACTGTCACTTTATTCTATTTCATGCAGACTATTCAGAGGTGATCTCTGCCTTACATATAAGGCAGTCATTGACCCTGTCTCATTGGAAGTGCTGCATATCCGTAAGTCAAGTGGTACACAGGTTACTCGCTGTAATGGCCTTAACCTGGTATATGACATTAATAGAACCTGCTGGAGGGACAGATTTGTCTCCCAAAAGTTACCACACCTTTGGAATAGACTCCCTCTTCATGTCAAGCAGAGCACCTCATTGTCCCACTTCAAACGCAATCTGGAAGATTGGATGTGTAACTGGAAATTCACCACAGGGGTTCCACCTGTGTCCTATCTTGGCTGATTGTGGAAATAAGAGTAAAACTTGGTACACTTGTAAGAGCGCTAGTGCCATTAGACTAGTAACCCCAATGATCCTAAGAACCTATACTCTTCCTATGCATACCTACTAACTGTGAGAACCCCGTACAATTCCTTTGTATGCCTACTAACTCTGAGATCACAATACTTTTCCATTGTATACCTAGCAACTCTGAGATCACCAAACTCTTCCTATGTATATCTACTAACCCTGAGATCACCATTCTGTTCCTATGTATACCTACTAACTCTGAGATCACCATACTCTTCCTATGTAAACCTACTAACCCTGAGATCACCATACTCTTCCTATGTATATCTTCTATCCTGAGATCAACATACTCTTCCTATGTGCACCTACTAACCCTGAGATCACCATACTCTTCCTATGTATACCTTCTTACTCTAAGATCACCATACTCTTCCTATGTTTACCTACTAACCCTAAGATCATTATACTCTTCCTGTCTATTGCTACTAACTCTGAGATCATCATACTCTTCCTATGCACACTTACTAACCGTGAGATCACCGTACTCTTCATATGTACACCTACTAACCCTGAGATCACTGTATTCTTCCTATGTATTGCTACAAACTCTGAAATCACCATACTCTTCCTATGTATACTTACTAACTCTGAGGTCACCATACTCTTCCTACATATGCCTACTAACCCTGAGATCACCATACTCTTCCTGTGTATATCTTCTATCCTGAGATCACCATACTCTTCTTATGTACACCTACTAATTTTGAGATCACTATACTCTTCGCATGAATACCTCCTATCCCTAAGATCACCGTACTCTTCCTATGTACACCTACTAACCCTGAGATCACCATACTCTTCCTACATATACCTACTAACTCTGAGATCAACATACTCTTTCTATGTATACCTACTAATCCTGAGATCACCATACTCTTCTTATGTATACCTACTAATCTTAAGATCTCTGTATTCTTCCTACAGATACCTACTAACTCTGAGATCAACATACTCTTTCTACTAATACCTAATAATCCTGAGATCACCATACTCTTACTATGTATACCTACTACCATGAGATCACTGTACTCTTCCTATGCATTGTTACTAAATCTGAGATCACCATACTCTTCCTATGTATACCTACTAACCCTGAGATCACCATCCTCTTCCTACATATACATCCTAACCCTGAGATCACCATACTCTCTACTTATACCTACTAATCCTGAGATCACCATACTCTTTGTATGTATACCTCCTATCCAAGATCACCATACTCTTCCTATGTGTACCTACTAACCCTGAGATCACCATACTTTTCCTATGTATGCCTACTAACTCTGAGATCACCATACTCTTCCTGTGTATACCTATGGACCCTGAGATCACCATACTCTTCCTACATATACCTCCTAACCCTGAGATCACCATACTCTCCACTTATACCTACTAATCCTGAGATCACCATACTCTTTGTATGTATACCTCCTATCCAAGATCACCATACTCTTCCTGTGTATACCTTCTAACTCTGAGATCACCATACTCTTCCTGTGTATACCTATGGACCCTGAGATCATCATACTCTTCCTGTGTATACCTATGACCTTTGAGATCACCATACTCTTCCTATGTATACCTACTGACTCTGAGATCACCATATTCCTCCCTACTTTCCTCTTCTTCAAAATCAGTCAGTCACCACAGACACGTCAGACATTGCTTGGTTGGCTATGTCAAGGAGAATCAAAGTACAAGGTAACTGAGACAGCAAAGACAGACAACATAAGCACATAAATGTAAAACATATGCTTTCCCTTACCAAGGCTCTCAGCTCTCTGAATCACCTTTGGTCCGCAGGATAATTTCAAGTTGTTATGGTCAATGCCCAAGTGATGTGGTACATAAAGATGCAAGGGGAAACTAGCTCTAACCCCTACACTGACTAGCATGGTATATAACTTTACATCACACATTCAGCCTACTGACTTCCTACATTCCATCAGAGCAAAACTGTTTGGCAGACAAGTAGAGCAGGACAAAGGCAAAACCTCATGAATAGAAGACAGATCAGGGGTCTTCCAAGATCTGATACGTTTGTGGGGAGTTCCTTAAATAAATATTTTGTCTCTTTTCTGAACAATGAGCTGGCAAAATTCTACTCTAGGACTCCATGCAAGAAGACCTAGAAGACAGAGGCCTTTTTGTTTACTCAAAAATGAAAATTCTGTATGCTTTTCCATCCTTTCTACTAATATCCAGTATACTTCTGAAGTTTTAAAAAGATTTCCCCAAGATCATTGTGGTGACTCCTTTCTGGCACAGACAACAGTGGTTTTTCCTTCTTTTGGAAATGGCCAGGATTAATTATTACAAGCTTTCTCACAGACTGGATCTATTCAAACAAGAACAGGGGTGTTTGATACACTCCAAACCCAAACAACTTCATCTTTTCATCTGACTGCCTGGATGACAGTCTTAATACCTTTTAGGCACCTGTTTATTGAGAATGTACATCAGATAAATGTAGTTTGGGACAAACTAAGTTGTCCCAGTCCCACGAGCAAGGGGTAAAAGGGGGGTATAGATGTTCAAAGTCTAAAGGGTGCCTTTGCATGTAGTTTAGATAGTGGGATTGCAATGATGAAGAGTTCAGGAGAGAGGGAGAGACTAAGGGAAGTGATGTAAGGAAGAGAGAGACTTAATAGGGTTAAGTGGTAGGGCTTAGGGGAAGTAGGCACATTTTGGTGTGAGTTGGAGGTGTTACAACTAACCCACATCCAGATGACCTTGTAGGTATTGTCAGTCAGGTAAGCCTTGCTTGGATGGTGAGGTGTGAAGAAGTGGATGGTAAGAGGGTGGTTGTGTTAGTGCATATGCTCTATAGTTGTTTTTGTTTTGTTTTTCTCTCCCCTGAGTATATGGTGATGGGGATGAGGTAGGGAGCCCTGGGAAGGTGCGGTCTGGCCTAGAGGAGCCTGAAGTTGTTCGGGTGAGGTGCATTGCTTACCTGGCTGTGAGGCCTGCATGGGGGATGTGGAAGATGGTCGCTGCTTGTCCAGTGGCAGGCTGGTGGAGTTCTGGGTCGTGGTCTGTTCATCTAAAGGGGGAGGGGCCATGCGGTCTGGTTGAGGCCTGATGTTTGGCAGGCTACTCATTGTCCTAGCGGTTGTGGTGGTCAGTTATTGCAGTTTCTGGTAATGCGTAGAGTCAGCGGTGATAGTGGAGTGTTCGGGATGCTGGTTTCTTGCCTGATGGGTTCCTGGGGATGTTTTGGTTCCTCGCCACTGTAAGTTGGAGGTTGTGGTAGTGGTTCCAATTCCCGGCAGGCCGGGAATGTCCTAGTAAGGTCATGGCCATTGTGCATATGTGCTTGGGACAATGGCCATTGTGAAACTTTGTTTCATACCTCTCAACTGTGCACAGTTTGCAGAGTGCCCGGATTTTGCCTTATATATTTTGGTGTACCGGTTTGCGAGAGATTGCTCTCTCTATTTTTTTTTTTTGCATGACAGAGTTAGTGGGGGCTTGGAGTGGGTACAGCCAGCTACTTTGCTTTCTTCCCAAAGGCTGCGGGCACCATGGCTTAAGCGGGATCTAACAGTTATCTACCAGATGGCAGGAGAGTTAGATTGACTGTTCCCTGCTTCCATGAAAACTAAGTTTAGCAGTATTTTAATTGCTCTTGCCTGTTTCCATCACTAGAGCTATCTTCTGGGGGCTTTCATGGTTGGAGAGCACAAGCTGCTGTATTTTAATTGAATTCTGTCATTTTCCTAAACTGTAGCTTTCTGGCAGATTGGTGGCATGTCATTACAGACTAGAGTTGGGGAGTGGTGACATACATTTGAGCTTTAGACTTCATGCTCTTCAGAAAATTCATGCTAGTGCAGCCTCTGTTGTGCTATCAACTTTCTAAGTTGGTAAGAGCAATATTTGTTGTCAGGGTCATAGAGTGGGCACTGATGCTGGGCTTCTACTATCCCTCGAAATATTTTAAGTGAAATCCATGGCAAATAGAAATAAAGCATATTATTCATTAAAAGATCTTTTTATAAGTAAACTAGTATATTTTAACCATCCTATGACCTTCCTTGCTGGAGTAGTTAGTAAGCCATTAGAATGTATTCCACATTTACCCATTTGTTCCACATTAGCAGGGCTAGTGTTCCTCATTTTGAGATGGAAGATTGAGAGTTATGGTCAGGTAATGGCTGCATCCGGAGGTACGGGTTAAAGAAAATGTGAGTGAAGCACTCTGTAGAGCCAGGTTATGTCATGGTCCTCCGAATTCAGATGACCTAGTTGTAGGTGGGTGGGCTGTGGTATTTTGGTCGATGGTTAGTATTAATGTATTTGTTTTTCTTTTTTTTTTTTTTTTTTTTTGCATATGGCTAACTTACCGGATTTACGTCAGCAATGGCAAGCTATTGTGGCCCAGGCTGAGGAGTTATTCCAGGTAGCAATGTCCGAGGTGGTAATGGAACTGGAACAAGCTCCCGGTCGGAAGAGGTGGCATACCAAGGCAAGAACCCCAGCTAGGGGGAAAAGACAGCAGACAGGGAAACAGGCGGTTGGAGTGGATTCACCAGCTCCCACTACATCTCAAGATGAAGGTATAGGTAATAGTTTTACTTCAGCAGTGTTGGCTGAGGAGCTGAGTGTTGAGGATTGTGGGGATGGGGATAAAAGGAAACTGTTAGGAGGGGATATCAGGGGGATGGCAAGCGATAGAAGGTGCTCAGAGGGTGCTGGCACAGGGAGCCAGGTATGCTGTCGGAGATGTGACTGGGGTGGGTGTAGGTTCCGGGGACAGTTTGCTTTTGGGCTCGGAGGTAGGCTCTGACTTTGGGCTGTGACCAGGGTACTGGTTAGCCACCCAAGCTTTGGGATAAGAGACAAAAGCTTTTTTTCTGACTCCTCACCTTCCGGGGTCGGTGAAAGAAATAATTTGGAAAGGTGAGTATGTAGATGTGTTTGAGTTGATCGAAGTGGAAAGGGTCCATAATAGCAAGGACTTGCTGGCAGCTTTAGCAGCGTTGGAGAGGAAGAGGGTAGGTAAACTTTGCCCTAGGACATGGGATAATTGGGTGGTCGGATTTATTTATTATATGGCTGTGCAGCTGGAGAAGCATGGGTCATTGGCCTTACCTCTTCTAGGATATTTCCTGACCATTCAAGAGGCACAATGGTTGAGGCCAGGGAATGCATGGCTTTGGTACGATCAGCATTTTCGCAAACAGAAGGCTGTGGACCAGTCACTACATTGGGAGGTGCGTCACCCGGATATATGGTTAGCAAAGATGATGGGTAGTTATGGTGCCTTTAACAGGAGGGTGAGCAGGGGAGACGCAGTGGGTGTGTGCTGGTCTTTTAATAGTGGTTCTTGTTTGTGGGTAGGGTGCAAATTTGCACACACTTACTCAAGATGCAGAGGGGGTCATTCGGCCATTTCTTGTGGTTGGAAAGACCTTTCCACATGGAACTCCAATGCTATGGCTCTTGAGGGTGGAATCCTCCCCTCGCAGGGGGTTTCAACAGGCGTGGGATAGGGGTAATTTTCATGGGTCCTGGGGACTTGAGTTCTTTAGAGGCAATAGGGGAAGGGGCCCCATTCCCAATTAAGGTGGAGGTCCTGCGGGGTATGCTTTGACGGTTTCCTGGCCTAGCAATCAAGAAGATATTACAAGGGTTTCAGTGGGGTTTTCCTATAAAGTCCACCATGGGTGGGGGTGGAGGGGTTGTAAGAACCTGCGATCAGTGCAAGGTAAAGAGGACATTTTGGAGGTTTTAGTAGAAAAGAAATGTCGGGCGGGGTGTTTTATTGGGTCCTTTTGACAGTCCACCATTCAGTAGTTACAAGGTGTTGCCTTTGGGGTTAGTGCCGAAGAAATGGTTGGGGGAATTCAGATTGATACATGACTTGTCACATCTGGAAGGGAATTCAGTGAATGATTTTATTGCAGAGGAGGAGGTCAGGGTGTGTTATGCATCCTTGGATGATGCTGTGAAAGTAATCAGGGAATTTTGGGAGCCATGGCTGGTTAAAGTTGACATTGACTCTGACTTTCGCTTGTTGCCTATTAGGAGTGAGGATTGGCCGTTATTGGGGATGAGGGTAAGTAATAAGTACTACTTTGATAAAGCTATGCCTATGGGTTAATTGGTGGCATGGGTGACCTTTGAGAATTTAGTATGGTATTACATTGGATTTGGCAGCAGAGAGTGGAAATGCAAAAGGCAGTGCATTATTTAGATGATTTTCTGCTGGTGGGCGAAGGAAGGGCAGGAGCACAGGAAGGGTTGTGGGAGTTTACGAGCATGTGCAAGGAGTTGGGGGTACCGTTGGCTCAGCATAAGATGGAAGGTCTGGTGAGAGCCTTAGAACTTTTGGGATTAAAGGTAGACGTGGAGCAGGGACTGTTTTATTTACGCGAGGATAAGATAGAGAGGCTTTTGACGGCTATACGTCTAGTGCTGGGCAAGGGTAAGGTACAGATTCGATCAGTCATGGAATTGTTGGGACTTTTGAATTTTGCCTGTCAAGCTGTGTACCCAGGGTGAACCTTTTGTAGATTGGTGGCTTACATGTTGAAATGGGGCCAGAGAAAACACCACTGGGTTAGAGTGACTAAACTGTTGTGGGAGGACTTGGTGTTGTGGGACAGTTTTGTGCAACAATTTAATGGGATTTCCTTCTGGGAGTCGGACTGGGTGGAGCAGGAGGAACTTTAGTTGTTTACAGATGCAGCCAGTATGGAGGCCTACTTTGGGGTTCGGTGGTTTGTGGCTGAATGGTGTTGGAATTGGAATGAGAAATGGAGGTGTGACATGGCATTCCTAGAGTTGTTGCCTATATGGGCAGCTTCTGTAGTGTGGATGGAGCATTTGAGGGACAAACGAGTAGTTTTTCATTCTGGTAATATGACAGTTGTGAGGGTATTACAAAAGAAGATGGCTAAGTCAGGCTTGTTGTTGTTGGTATTACGTAAATTGGTTTTGCAGAGCCTGTTAATAAATCTTTCCTTTACAGGAGTGCATGTGCCAGGCATAAAGAATGATATTGCTGATAGCTTGTCCTGATGTAAGTTTTGCAGGTTTTGAGGGTTGGCTCCATGGCCGGAGAAAGTACCGGAAACCCTGCCACAGGTGGTGTGGAATCTTGGGTCACAGTAGCCAGGAGGTTGGTGTGGCATTCCTGGACTCCTTCAGTGAGGAAGGTGTATGATAGGGCTCTTTCTGATTTTAATCTGTTTGTTTTGCAGCTGTCAGAAGAGGAGGGGGTATGGTCGGAGGAATTATTGTTGTGATATGTAGCTCGTGCTTGGGGATAGGTAAGGCTTTGCAAACAGTTAATGTGGATTTAGCAGCTATTAGCATTTTCGCTAAGGTAACGGGGTTGCAAGATTTCACAAAGTCCCGGACATTAGGACTGATGTTGAGGGGTTGGAGGAGAGCGGTGGCAGAACATAGGGATATTCGATGGCCGCTTACGAGGGTGGTATCGAAAGTTTTGTTGAGAGGGTTAGGGTTATTATACGGTGGGTCTTTAGATTATTTCATGTGTGGCACACTATGTACATGGTTATATTTTGGTGACTTCCGTGTTTCTGAGTTGTTAGGTTTATGTTGGAAGGATATTATCATAGGTGAGGGAGAGGTTACCATTGCATTAAGGAAGAGTAAGACATATCAGTTTGTTAGGGGATTCATGATGGTAATTAAGCCTGACAGGAATCCTAGCCTTTGTCCCGAAACGTGGGCCAAAGAATTCAAGAGGAGGCGGATGTGGAGTACAGATGAGTTAATATTTCATTCTGTGGATGGGAAGGTGGTGTCGAGTAGTAGATTCATATGTTTGGTTAGGAGGGTTTTACATTGCCTGGGATTTCCAGCACATAGGTTTGCAGCTCACTCTTTTAGAATTGACAGGGCTTCAGATTTAGCTAGAGAGGGGAGTTCCATTGAAGTTATTAAGAGATTGGGGAGGTGGTCTTCAAATGCATTTTTATCATATATTAGATAAAGTTGTTGGCCTGATTAATAACTTTCTTTTCTTCTTTCTTTTAGGAAAGCAGATTATCATCTTGGGGCATTCGTATATCTACTGAGCAGAGAACTGTGTGTTAGTCAGGGAAGATGGGAAAAAATTGGGTTTATCACATTTAGGGTGGTCAGTGACTTGGCATGGAGTTAGGGGTCTTAGGTGGGATAGGTTGCTGCAGTAATTTGAGAAGGTTAAATTGAGGGTGGGGTGTCCTTGCATATTAGTAATCCATTTGGTGGGGCAATGATTTGGGCATTCTTTCTAAAAGGCAATTAGTAGATATTATTCTACAAGACTTGAGATTACAGACAGTGTACCCGGTTATGGAAATTGTTTGGTCAGAGATGGTTCCTCGTTTGTGCTGTAGGAATTCTTATAGTTGTAGGGCAGTTGAAAGGGTCAGGAGGTTCGTCAATCAGAGATTGGCAAGGCAATTAAGAATTTTGTGGATGCATACCATTGAACACAGAGATTTTGGGGATGGAGTGGAGGGCTGGTATCGAATAGATGGGGTGCATTTGAATAAGGTGGGATTGGATCTGTTTATTCTGAATTTGAAGCTGTTTTTAGAGGGCATGGTTGAGGCTAGAGTTTGGGAGGGGGAACAGCCTGGGGATCAGGCTGGTTGTGGAGAAGAGGGACAGGAATGTCCTCTTCTTTTCCCCCTCTAAGGAGGGTGGTTATTCATTGGTTAATGGCTGTTTTCTCAAGAGGTGAGCAGGTACGCTACCTATTTAAGTGTGGGGGTGAGAAGGTATGCTGCCCCAGTGGAGGAGGTATCTGGGTGAGTAGGTACACTGCCCGGAGGTATAATCGTACAGGATGAGTAGTTACGCTGCCCTGAGATTGTTTCTGATGAAGATAATTGATGTTGTTTTGGGTGCATAAAGTTCATTATACAATACTATTCAATAAAGATCATCAAATGGCTTTATGTGTTTGGTGTGGTTTATTTAAAGGGGGGGCAGGGACAAATGTAGTGTGGGACAAACTGAATTATCCTGGTCCCACGAGCAAGGGGTAAAAGGGGGGTATAGATGTTAGAAGTCTAAAGTGGGTTTTTCATGTAGTTTAGATAGTGGGATTGTAGTGATGAAGAGTTCAAGAGAGGGAGAGACTAAGGAAAATGATGTAAAGGAGGGAGGGACTTAATAGGATTAAGTGGTAGGGCTTAGGGGAAGTAGGCACATTTTGGCATGAGTTGGTGGCCTTCCCACCTTCCCTTTTTGATTTTGGATGGACGATTTTGGCAGTTTAAGGCGGAGAAGAGGGATAGGATTATCCTCTTCTGTTCCCCTTCTAAGGTAGATGGTTATACATTGGTTAATGGTTGTTTTCTCAAGAGGTGAGCAGGTATGCTGCCTATTTAAGTGTGGGGTGAGTAGGTATGCTGCCCCAGTGGAGGAGGTATCAGGGTGAGTAGGTATGCTGCCCTGAGGTATAATCATACAGGGTGAGTAGTTACGCTGACCTGAGATCATGTCTGATGAAGATAATTGATGTTGTTTTGTGTGCATAAAGTTCATTATACAATAATATTTAATAAAGGTCATCAAATGGCTTTATGTGTTTGGTGTGGTTTATTTAAAGAGGGTGGCAGGACAACTAATGGAAGAAAGAAAGCTTGCTGCTAGAAAATCATGTATTAACAAATGGAAAAGGTTTTCTACTTGGTGCCAGCAACATAACCCACTCAAGGCTATTGTTTTTCTGGTTTTACAATAGTTTCAGTGTTTCTTTCTTATGGCCTGATTTATTCCACTTCTGAGGTTCATTTATCTGATGTTTCTGCCCCTGGATTACCCTCTTTCAAGGAAACCCTTGTCAAAATGTTTTTGAAAAGAGTATTGTATAAGAGACCTACAAGAAAACTGGTGACTCCTCCTTGGGATCTTAATTTTGCCTTGAAGCTAACACTCACTCCAGTTGAACCAGCTCCACTAGCTGACTTTAGGATTATAACACTGAAAACAGTTTTCTTGGTTGCTCTGACCTCTGCAAGAAGAGTTGAACCAAACAAATGTGGTGGTACAGGGCTGAACAAGAACACTACCAAGAAAACTGCACGCAAGTAAAATTTTGGATCAGCTACAAAAAGCAATAAAGCAGATGTCCAATGTTAAAAAAACAGATTTAAATTTACCCATGCTCAATGTAAGAAATAAGTTCATACAGAAAAAACAATGGAAAGATTCTATGTGAGCAGAACCCTTTGGAATGGGGAGGCTATATAAAATGTAAGTTGCATTGATGCAAAGTAGTTCTGAAGATGCCCATAAAGTGTAAGGACTCATTGTATTGTTTTTTCTATATGGACTTGTTTATTTCTTGCACTTAACTCGGATCACATTGAAATGTGCCCCAGGATTTAGCAAGCTTTGCATGGTGTACAGGAATAGTGCAACAGCTGCTGCACTCAATATGGCCGCCGAGCGATCCAGGATCGAGCACTTGGCACGAGCGCTCCTGTACTATTCCTGCATGGACATGGATCAAAACCATGAAAATCAGGTGAATTTGCAATCCAGGAAGCTAGCAGCCATCCATGCAGGAATAGTGTAACTTGCAGAAATGTACTCGGTTAGTAACAGAGTACATTTCTGCAAACTACAAAATGGAGCCATGACAGTTCCAAATAAAGGGTGTATATAATGTGTAAAGCATGCCAATGGTCAAATAAATGGCCATTGGCATGGAAAACAGTTGCAAAAAAAAAAAAACTTTTATTTTTTGGGTCGATTTCGGCCATTTAAGCATAGGGCAGTGGCGCGCAAATGGGATCGGCCAGAAAATAACAGAAAAATCCTGAAAAAAGCTTTCCCTGCAAAATCACAATTTTGCCATTAAAGTCAATGGCAGGCAGAAGACAACAAGGCCAGTGAATAGTGGTTGCTAAGGGGGAAGGCTGAGTGTGGGACTTGTAACTAGGCATTAGCAGGCAATCCTATGCAAATGAGGGGAATGATACTGAATCTCAGATTTCCCCTCATGGTTAGCCTGCACCCAACCGTGTAGGTGCAGGAAGACCATAGTGCAGGTCTAAGAGCTAGCTGACATCATAGAGGGGTGTGTCAGGCATATTGTAAGTTTATTGGAATCCTGTGGCTCGGGTTTGCCCTTAGTTTAGCAGAGCTAAGCAAGGGTGCGTGTCTGAAGCTGCCAAGCACACTTTACATTGCCGAAACGGGTGTGCGCACCACGCACCATGTTTTAAAGGGAAAAAAAGTAAACCAGGAAATAGCAACCCCGTGCACATCTGAGAACTGTGACTGCGTGGCGCACCTCTGAGCTTAAACAGAAAGGCAATGAGAAGGGAAAATAGCAGTAGGAAGGTAATCAAGGAAAACTTGCATAACTGGCAGGTGAAATGTATCAGAATCAGCCAATTACACAGGCAGCAGCCCAGCACACCACTATAAACTATGCAAACACCTTTCCCTCTGGTTTTTCTCACAAACTCTACACCACCGGTGTACACTAATGGGGAAATTTTACCTAACAAAAGCAACAAAATGATAGGGGCTGCATTAGCTCTCATAAATCAACATGTGGAAGAGGCTGAAGGTGGTGAGGATGAGAATGCTGATGACCAACCCACAGTGAAGAGAAGAAGGAAGGGTGTAATCTACCAGGGGCAACATGAGCTGAAGATAGTGGAGCACTATAGGGTGGACAGGAACTTCCTACAGCAAATTGTTGAGCTGTGCCAGCCATGCCTCACACACAGAACCAACAGAGGGAAACCCATCCCAGTGGATACATAGGCCTAAGAATACTAGCCACAGGTACCTTTCAAGGTCCAACTGTGGATATCGTTGGGATCTCAACAGGCATCAACATCCAAGGTACTCCACCAGTTCCTGGATGCCATGTCAACACATGCCGGTAAGCACATATATTTCCACAACACCCGTGAGGCTTTGACCAGCAATATGCGTCTCTTCCACCAAATAGCAGAATACCCTGAGGTAGTGGATGCAATAGACTGCATGCACATACACATCAAAGCACCACCCAGCGAGCGAGATAGTGTCTACATAAACCACATGGGCTTCCCCTCCAACTGCCAGGTTGTGCGATGCCCAGGGCATTATAATGAATGTGTGTGCTGGCTGCCCTGGAAACTATCACGACTCCCACATCTGGCATATGACGCAGCTATAGCAGAGATTTGCCAGTGGGGACATCCCTTTTGGCCACCTAGTGGGAGATGCTGGTTACGTACTGGAGCCATGGCTGATGACACCCATCAGAAATGCACACACACCCGAACAAGAACTCCATAATGAGGCACACGCAAAGACCAAAATCATAATAGAGCATGTGTTTGTAATGCTCAAGTCACGGATGTTCATCATGTTACCCTGCTGCAGTCATTACACTTGGGTTATCCTGTCATCAGGCGGTCCCGCAGTCGGCCGGATTTCCAAAGTCTTGGTCCGACGTCGGTTGCAGTCGCCTCATCCCTGACGTCAGAGCACCAGGGGTATATATATTGCAACCGACGCCATTTTCTTCAGTCTTTCTTGCCGCGCGGTGCCCGAAGCAGAAGCAGTTCGCAAGTGCCGGTCGGCCGACTCCTGAGATTTTCGAATTCGAATTTCAGACCGAAGTCTTCTATAAAGCTAAGTACCCCATTGGGGAAACTTTTCTTGCCTCAGACCGATGTCAGAAAAAGTTAACAATTGTATTTCTTGTGGGAAGCAAATACCTCATAAGGATTTTCATTCTTATTGCATACCTTGCCTAGGCCCTGATCATGACGTCACTTCTTGTCGTTTTTGTGCTAGATTTAATAAACGTACTATTAAAAGACGATTTGATTTCGCACGACACTTTTTTGGCAGAAAATTTAATTATAACATGCCGTCGGAGCTTCCGACTACCGGCTTGGACAAAAAGCGCAGGGATAAGGATCGACAGCCCAGGCCTAAGACCGACTCTGAGGCCTCAGCTGATCCGGTCTCCGGTTCTCCGGTTATCAGTGAGGCTCCGATGCAGCCTCTGACTACCACAGTTCTAGAAACCGAGACCGCTACAGAAATTTTGACGGAATGTACTAGGCTGACGCAGCCTTTCACTTCAAGCCCTACTGACGATTTACCTTCCAAGGACGTCTGTGCTTCTGAAACACCATCGGTTTCTGAAGGCGTTTTCAGACCGACGACTCTTAGTCAAAACGTTTTCCAAGTCGAAGACTCCTTCCAAACCGAAAAAGGCTTCACTTCAGTCTCCTGTTCAAGGCCCTATGCCTAAGAAACAGATGCTCAAGATGGCTGAAGATTTGATTTCCCTTATCAGGGGTTCTCAACCCCCTCCTGACAAGAGGCCTAGACTAGAGGAAGAATCTGCTTCCTCTGAACAACTGTCTTTTTCTTCGGATTCCTCTGAGGACCAAGACTATTCCTTCTCTCCTTATGAAGATTCTGATGCTGAGGACTCTGTTCCCTCAGCTTCCCCTCCAGAAGATTACTCTTTTGGGGAAACTTTACATACTATGAGGGAACATTTTCACTGGGAAGGTCAGGATTACTCTGATTCCAAGAAAAGGCTCAGAGAGTTTCTTTTACTCCCCCAACACAGACCTCTAGCCATCCCTCCTGTTTTGGACATTGTGGATGATGTTTATTTAGAATCCAGTTTCAACCCCGACTCTCTGCCTCCTGCTCCAGCCAAGTCTGACAGATACTACAGAGTACCTGATTCCCACAAATTTCTTTACAAAAGCCCAGTAGCTGACCCAGAGACTATCTCCCAGGGTCCCAAGGGGGGCTAAGGCTTCCATAGCTAAAAATCCAGTACCTTCTGAAAGGGATTCAAGAGCACTAGACAGATGGGGGAAAAAGGTTTATACCTCAGCCACTTTAGCTATGAGAGCTCTAAACTGTCAATTTCATATACTTAAGTATCAGCAATTTCTGATCTCTCCGTTAAAACAAAAGATAACCACCCTCCCTCAACAATCTGAATTGAAAGAAGTACAGGATTTGTTGCACACCACCGAACAGGTAGGCAAACATACCTTGCAATGTGGGTTTGATTCTTTAGAGGCCTCTTGCAGAGCAGCTGTCACTGGATCAGTTATACGTAGGCATGCCTGGTTAAAGGAACAAAGTCTGCCTGATCATGTTAAAGCAAAACTACTAGATGCTCCCTTACAACAGGATGTTCTTTTTGGTGTTAAAGCAGAAGAAGTTTTAAAGAAAATGGAAGATAAGGCAAAATCAATGCAGACAGTCAAAGATTTCCTACAAGTACAACCACCTCGCTTCAGCAGAAACTGGCCAACAAAAAATTGGTCCTTTCCAGCCACTGACAGGCCTCAGAGAGGTAAATACAGGCGCCCAACAGGCAGAGGACAACCACAAGCTCAGTATAAACCTCGCCAATGAGGCACTCCAACCCAGAAGGGAGGAGAAGACAGGTCTCAACCCACCAGAAGGCAAACTCAATGACTTGCACCTCAGCTGGCCAAACATAGCTCTTTTGTCAGCCCCCCCTGGGGGGAAAGCTAGCACTATTTGCAGACAACTGGTACATGGTCACAAAAGACAAATGGGTACTAGACATAATTTTACGAGGATACAGATTCCACTTTCACACCTTGCCAATAACAAGAGGAATGCCAAACCTGCCACAAAATCAAAGGGCAGAGGCTCAAAAGCAAATTTCCTCTCTCATGGCCATGAGAATCATTCAAAGGGTGCCAACTCAAAAACAAGGCCAAGGATTTTACTCAAGACTCTTCCTAGTACCCAGAAAAGAAAATGCTTGGAGACCAATTCTGGACCTTTCAATTCTAAACACTTACAAGTTCCCAAATTCAGGATGCTAACACTACAGCAGCTACTTCCCATGTTGGGCAAGGAAGCATGGCTGGTAACGTTGGACCTCAAGGAGGCATACCTGCATGTCCCTATCAGACAAAGTTGCAGAAGATACCTCCGTTTCATTGCAGGTTCAACCCATTATCAATTCTCTGCACTGCCCTTTGGCTTATCTACTGCACCCAGAGTATTCACAAAATGGCTGGCTCCAGTAATTGCATACTACAGACAAAGAGGAATTCAAATATATCCATACCTGGACGACTGCCTCATTCAAGCAGAAAGAAAAGACATTCTCTTACAACATCTGGCTTTTGTGAAGCATCTACTGAATTATCTGGGGTACACAGTAAACAAAAAGAAGTCAAAACTAGTACCCTCACAAAAAATGACATTCCTGGGTGCCAGCTTGGACACAATGGCCCAGAAGGCTTATCTGACACCAGACAAGCAATTACACCTGACTCAATATTTCAAAACAATGGCAACAAAGACCCAATTAACCGCAAGAAAAATTCTGCAGGCTTTGGGCTTCATGGTATCTTGCATTCTGATAATACCATTTGCAAAACTGCATATGAGGAAACTACAGTGGTACCTAAAAAGCGTATGGTCTCAACACAGCCACAGCTTGGACACAGTGATATCTCTCATTCCCTGCATTCAACAGGAATTTCTAAGGTGGGCACAGGCATGTCACCTCAACAAGGGACAACCTTTCACCTTGCCCCCACCCAGGCAAATTATCGCAACAGATGCTTCAGTCTATGCCTGGGGGGCACACATGGCGGGGCAATGCATTCAAGGCCTATGGCCTGCAGAACAAAGAAAACTGCACATAAACCAAAAAGAGATGCTAGCTGTACAGAAAGCTCTGACAGCCTTCCAGGATCTACTACAGCCTGGACAACTTGCCATAAAAACGGACAACACCACAGTAATGTGGTACATAAACAAACAAGGGGGCACACATTCCTACCCTCTTGCAGGCAAGCTATAATCTTATGGAACACAGCTCTGGCCTACCAAGTCCAGTTACAAGCTCAATTCCTGCCAGGACAGAAAAACACATTGGCAGACGACCTAAGCAGAAACATCAAAGATCCCCACGAGTGGAAGCTAGACCCACAAATATTTACAATGATAACTCAAAGATGGGGCCTACCAAATATAGACCTGTTTGCCAGTCCTCAAAACTACCAGCTGACAAAATTTTGTACAAGGACATTCCACCAACAAGCTTGGAAAGCGGACGCTCTCTCCTTCAGTTGGAAAAACCTGACAGTATATGTCTTTCCTCCATTGCCTCTTCTCACAAAGGTTCTTTTGAAGGTCAAAAAGGAGAAACCTCAAATGATTCTCATAGCCCCAGACTGGCCACGCCAGCACTGGTACCCGCTGTTGAAGAATATAGCTCACAGCCCACCATGGATTTTGGCTCAAATACCTCATTTGCTCACGCAGCAAGACAAGCAGATTCTACACAGCCAGATCAAAACCTTAAACCTGGCTGCATGGCAAATCAATTAAGCATTCAACCAGCCCTTCTTTTACAAGCAGTGCTGGATGTTATTCTAGAAGCCAGGAGGCCAAGCACCAGGAAGGCTTACTCAGACAAATGGAAAAGGTTTTCTGCTTGGAACCAAGCTAAAGGCCAAGACACAACTCAGCCTCATATGCCTCACATTCTGCAGTATTTAGCTGAGATGTTGCATAAAGGACTTTCCTTCTCCTCAATTAAAATCCATGCTTCAGCTATTTCAGCTCACTACGACACAAATCCACCTTTATTTTCAAATCCTCTCCTAAGGCAGTTCCTCAGAGGGGCGAAAAACATTAGACCACCTAGAAGAGCTCCTACACCAACATGGGACCTCAATTTTGTTCTGGAAAAACTAACGCTACCTCCCTTTGAACCAGCTTTTTCTGGAGACCTTCAATTCCTATCCTGGAAGACTGCCCTGCTCCTGGCAATAACTTCTGCTAGGAGAGTTTCAGAATTGCAGGCACTTATGGCAGTGGAACCTTTCCTCATTTTTCATCAAGACAGAGTTTCTCTACAAACTAATCCTTCCTTCACGCCTAAGGTGGTTTCCAGTATAGGTCTAAATCAAACCATCCACCTACCCACTTTCTACCCCAATCCCCAGAACAAAGGTGAGAGACTCCTGCATTCCCTGGACATTCACAGGCAGCTTCGTTACTACTTGGATAGAACTAAGGCTTTCAGAAAAACTGACCAGCTCTTTGTTTCCTAAGATACAGCCTCTCAAGGGAAGGCCATATCCAAGCAAACCATTTCTAAATGGATAGGCCATTGCATCAGATTCTGCTATACCCATCATGGGAAACCAGTTCCTCCTACCATTAGATCCCACTCTACAAGGGAAACAGCTACTTCTACAGCCTTTCTCAGGGGGGTTCCTACCAAGGAAATCTTAGAAGCTGCAACTTGGAGTTCAGTGCACACCTTCACCAAACACTATCACTTACCTCTTTATTCTAAGTCTAGGGCAGGCTTCACCACTGCAGTTTTGCAGGGCCTCATTGCCTCCAATAACCCTCTATGATGCCTCCACCCTACCTTAGCTTTGGGACTCAACCCAAATGTAATGACTCCAGCAGGGTAGCACGATGAACATAGTACAGTTTTGTACCTACCATAAATGTAGATGTTCGAGTGTTCACCCTGCTGCAGTCCAGGTTACCCTCCCTCCAACCTCTCTGAACTACTGGCTAAACCTCTGCTATGCCTTATTGATGTATTTGCTTATAGCTGAAGGGATTTTGTATTTGTACTGTGTTCACTCCATGTGGTACTGATTTGGATCACCTTTTCGGGGTCACCTGACATCTGGGGCAAGAAAAACTGAAGAAAATGGCGTCGGTTGCAATATATATACCCCTGGCACTCTGACGTCAGGGATGAGGTGACTGCAACCGACGTCGGACCAAGACTTTCAAAATCCGGCTGACTGCGGGACCACCTGATGACAGGATAACCCAAGTGTAATGACTGCAGCAGGGTGAACATTCGAACATCTACATTTATGGTAGGTACAAAACTGTACTTTCTGGTGCCAGGACATATCCAGAGGAGCCTTGCAGTACTCACCAGCTACATGTACCCAAATTGTCATCGTATATGCCATGCTACACAATATGATCCTGCAGAAACAGATGCAGCAGGAACAGCATTGAAGAGGGCCATACAGCCCCCCACCATTGCCAAGGCCTGCACAAGCACAGAGTGACTTGGAGGAGGAACAACCAGAGTCTGCCCCAATAGGCAGAAGGAGGCATGCCCAGTATGTCTAGGCCTTGGCAAAGATGCAATGCATAGCACATACACTGACACGGTAGGAACCCAGGGAATGACATCGCTCTCTGACTTGCACATACAGTAAAAGGGATGCCAAACATAACACTACCTGTGCTTAACCATGTATAGGGAGTGTACTATGTGCATCCGACATAGTCAACCCTCCAGCACCATCCTCAATACTGGCACACCCACAAGGTAAGTCACTCAACCTACCAAATGCCGAATGGAGTAAAATGTGTCATTACCTGAATCTATGGTATGGATGTGGTAGGATTGGTTGTTTTAGTAATGAATTAAAGTATTTAAGTGCTGTTGCTGTTTGAATGAACTGTCTGATGAAGCAATGGTTACCATTGTGAAAGCGCTCACTATTTTGTATTAAAAAAGATTTTACTTTGTCATGGTTCAGCTTCTTTATTCCAGCTACCTTCCTACTAGGCACCTGTGTTTCAACATTTTCAACTTCTGGGCTGGTTTGGATTTATTTGTTTACTGCTTGTGTATCTAATGATGGCGGAAGGTACTGTGAACATTGCAGAGGATGCAACAGTTGGTGTAAATGTGGAAAGGAGACTTCTGAATTTGCTGACAAATCAAGATAATCCACTGCTACAAACAGGTACTCTTAATATGAACTCTGAGACTGTTAATACTAAAAACATCAATGAAGCTGAGATACGCAATTTGAAAAGAAATGTGGAGAATGATTTTTATAGGTTTAAGTGGCTCCAGAGCCAACGGTTCCATTTTGAAGCCTGCTTAAACCTAAATGTTATACCAAGGGGACTCAGAGTACTTAATATGCCCACATATGGAAACACCTACCCCACTTTATTAGCCCAGTGGCAACAAATGAATCTTAACACCAGTAAAGCATATATGCAATTGTTGCTGGACTTTTTCAAGCCAGTGGAACAAGAGCTTAATGAAAAGATATGTCAGCAACAACACAAGCTGTCTGTGCTTTATGGGGAAGCAGCTACTGAAGTTTTCATGCATGAACTAATTGATAAGATACTCTGCTATGAAACCAGACTGCTTGAGCAAAAGAAAAAGAAGCTGTGTAGGGATCTAGCAGATTTCACCAACCAGCATGTCTTTACTTGGCCGAAACCTGCACAGTCTGCAGAGCAGTCTACTACCAACCGCAATTTGCGATTTATGAGAGAAATCAATGGGCAGTCAGAGGTACCACCAACAGCCTACCAGCAGAGGAGAGGGCGAGTTCAATCGTTTGAGCGGCATGAGAGACCGAGGGTGGAGCATCGGGTACAGTCTGAAGAGATGACCAATGCACTCGGGGAGGAAGAAGAAACAATGAAT
Organism: Protopterus annectens; assembly: GCF_019279795.1. Lineage (NCBI taxonomy): Eukaryota > Metazoa > Chordata > Ceratodontiformes > Protopteridae > Protopterus > Protopterus annectens. Next base: position 972,877,347 of record NC_056741.1, on the reverse strand, counting down.
CAACAGCCAGGAGGGAGTGTCCTTTCACCAAATGAGGCACATTCCATTTATTCTACACCAATGGAAGTGCCATCGTCTTCAGCAACCATTGATAAGGCAACAACTGCCTCCACAACTACAGCTGTGGTAAGAAGAAAGATTAAAATGGAAGGAGGACAACAGGTTTTTCCTGTTCTACCCCTACCGTTCTGAGCAGGGAGGAGAAAATCTGTGGAACAGGACATTTACAGGGGCCAGAAACGGAAAGAGGCACCATGTAAGTTACAAACTCACACTTTGAAGAAAATGTGGGGGTATGGGCAGGAGAGTTAATATGGAATATTTCCAAATATGAACTCTGTGCAGCTGAGACTTATTTATTAAACAGAGGTTTACATTTTATACCTTTGACTAAAATGGACATTAGTGAATTTCAGTTATGCCTACATATGTTTACTAGAAATGTAACATTGAAACAACAATGGCAATGAGGTAAGGGATGTTCAGTTTAAGAAAAACAGTTTGTATGTACCAATATTGCCGCATAATATAGAAACCTTCTTAAAAGCTTGCAAAAATGCCATTTATAGCACATGAACCAGTTTTTTAGAAGAAGGAAAGTATAAATTGGCAAAGAGTGAGCACAAAGCATTGTGTGACATGCAGACTAATGATAGCATAGTTATAAGACCTGCTGACAATTGAGGACCAGTGGTGATATTGAATGCTGACTTTTATAAAACAGCTATGCAATAAATGTTATTGGATCCAAACATATACGTTGAAGTACCAACAACAATTGTGTTTGAAATGAGTGAGCAGATTGCTAGTACCTTATATGAATGCATGGGTATGGAACCATTAAGTAAAGATCTTTTTAATTATTTTACTGTTGAAAATCCACTCATACCTCAAATCCATGGCCTCCCCAAGATACACAAAGACCCATATAACCCAAAATTTAGACCTATAGTAGCAGGGGCAGGATGGCTAACAGAACCTACCTATCTCTGTATACCTGAATAAGGAATTGAAGACAGCACTCAATGGATATGCATATGTCTTGAAAGACACAGAACAGTTTTTAGTGGACCTATATGGGGCAGTGAAGCAAATGGGAACAGCAGATACAGGGATGCTGGCCACACTAGATGTAGTGTCTTTATTTACAAGTATACCCAATGACCAGGGGATAAGCATGGTAAAATCAGTGTTGACAAGGCAGGGAAAGTTCTGTAATTCTAAGATCGACTTTCTCTGTATGTTACTAGAATTGGTGCTAGAGCATAACATATTTATGTTCAATGGCATATGCTATAAGCAGTTGTCAGGGGTTGCCATGGGCACAAGTTGTGCCAACACATATGCAAACCTGGTTATGGTTAACTGGGAATATGAACATCTGTTAGGTAATCCCCAAATAGCCTTTTATAGGCGTTTCATAGATGATCTCTGTATTTTTTGAAAGGTGATGGTGATCTTAAATCCCTGTATGCATACCTAAATACTACTAGTGACTTTTTAAAGTTTACGATGAACTGTTCTGAGATGAGTTTAGACTTCCTGGATGTTACCATATACAGAGAAAATGACCAATGATCTACAAAATTACATAGGAAACAATGTTACAGACCATCTTTTCTACACAGAAACAGTATGCATAACCCTAAGATTTTTCCTAATATAATCAGAGGTCAGGCAATGAGAACATCTTGCCTATGTTGTCAAGAGGAAATGTATAGAAATGAGTTCATTAAGCTAAAACAGGTTTCTTTAATAGGGGGGTATAGTGAACATGAAATTGATAAGGTGTACCATAATGTACACAAAGAAAGGAAAGGTAAAGCTAAGCCCTACTACTCTGATAGAGCAGGTAGTGACAGGGTAGGTATCAGGAATAGTGTATTACCATACATTCCGATGGTTGTACCATATACAAGAGATGTGAAAAGGTTTGAAATCATCATATGACAAAATTGACATATAGTGTTAGTAGATGAGGATACTACCAACATAGTGGGTGGACACCCACATTTTGCATTTAAAAATAAGAAAAATCTGAAACAGCAGCTTTGCTATACAAGGATACCTACTCTGTTGGATAGCACAGTGAATGGTACCCATAGATGTGGAAAATGCACACAGTGTATTTATATAGATGAATCAAGTTTTTTTAAGCACCCTGAAACAGGGCATCTATGGGAGCTAAGGAATTCTGCTAATTGCAATAGTAAGAATGTAGTGTATGTAGATCACTGCACAACATGTTTCCATTTCTATGTTGGCAAAACTAACCGTCACCTTAGGGAATGGATAAAGGGGTCACCTTTACTGCACTAGAAAAGAGCAACTGTATAGTGCTTTGGCTAAGCATACATTGGATAAGGGGGGATGACCATATATTTTTGTTTCAAGTTTTACACATTCAGAATGTCAGCAATAGGATGGGGGACATAGTCAATACTACTGAAAACATGGAAGTAAAATGGATTTTGCGTTTAGGAGCACACAGAGGTTTGGGTTTGAATGGCAGTGTTCCATTGAAGCCAGTGCTAAAATCTAGAAGGTTAAAATAAAATAAAAAATAATAATACTATTTTAACAAGAGAAAACTACATAAACACATGTAGGGCTTTGGGTCAATATGACAGTATTTATTGAGCTGCTTCTAGCATAGATATCACTAAAGACAAGCATTTGTTGAGCTCTATGTATTAAAGCATATGTATTTACTAGATGGACAACATGTACATTTATTAGGCATAATATATGTATTAAGTTGTTGAGTGTGTACTGCTTATATTTTTATATATATTTTTATGCTTATACCCATGCACATAAGTAGTTACTAAATGGGGAACATGAGTATATATATTTATTCATTGACTTTTTATGTATTTTATCTATATTTATCCACATGTTCTTGTCTTTACGTTTTGTGCATCTGCTTGTTAGAGTTTTTTGACTTCAGCAATTAACTAAGGGCAAAACGTAACCATAGTAATTAATTGATTGCTGAGTGCTGAATTAACTTTGAGTGGTAGGATTGGTTGTTTTGGTAATGAGTTAAAGTATTTAAGTGCTGTTGCTGTTTGAATGAACTGTCTGATGAAGCAATGGTTACCTTTGCGAAAGCGCTCACCATTTTGTATTAAAAAAAATATTATTTTGTCGAGGTTCAGCTTCTTTATTCCAGCTACCTTCCTACTGGGCACCTGTGTTTCAACATATATATGAATATATATGTGTATGTACATCTACACATATATCTACATATGTGTAATATATATATATATATATATATATATATATATATATATATATATATATATATATATATCCTTGTTATGTGCAAACATTACTGATGTATATACCTTCCCAGATGTACCACACCATATTTATCTGATGTGTATATTTAGATATAACAACATACATGATGCAACAGTAATATCACTAAGAAGTACTGCACAATTGTAGAAGTCACAGCAATTGTTCAATACTATTCAGTATGTGTACTGACAGATATATTGGAAAAACAACTGTCTTCACAGCTGTTATGGCTTAGTGGTTAACTGCTGTGACTATAGTGTACAGGGACCTGGGTTCAAGACCTCCAAGGGCTGTTTATTTTGGTGCTGGGCAGAGCAAGGGCTGTTGGATACAGAGTGGTTAAGGCAGTTTGGAGCAGCTTTGTGTGTTTGCGCAAGTTTACATGAAGCTAAGAGCTGTTAACGTACGGTTAAACGTACCAGCGCTTGCACTCTGTAGGCTTCGCTTACCAATGTGCAAATGTGCTTCGCTGTAATATTGCAGCAATGCTGACACCTGCTAAGCATGGCTCAGCCCTGTTAACCAGTGCTCACATTCCAGTCTGATAACATAGCAGGGTAATGACATATTTAATAAGTGTATGTAATGTCATGCACATAACATGAGTCTATGTGCTGTCATTACAGTAATAAGGGGTGTGGGTCTGTCTGGGACACTTGAGAGTATATATGGCTTGTACAACACTCTTATCCATTTGAATGTGTTACATACATGAGTAGTATCCCAGGTTATATACAGTCACACTGGCATGTAGTGTATCATTACGTTACTACTGTTGACAGTGCTTTCCCAAGTAAGAGTAGATTGCAAATTGTAGTACTGGAAACAAACACCCCTCCATGCAGAGATGGACTCTGAGTCCTTACTGTCGTATTCTTGGTGTGTGAGCTGTGTTTCAGTAAATATTTCCTACTGGATAATGATCTGACGTGGAAACTAACTGTAGACTACTGTGTGTATACCACATGTCAGTGAGGGCTGCCGACATGTAGTAATGGCATACCTATCAGTGTCAGACGTTTATCTGTCAACACATTCATCCTAATGCATAGGTAGTTGGCTAGCTGATGTCTGTCTGTCCTTTGTACAGATGTGCAGATGTCAGGAATCCATCTTGGATACTTACAGGCAAGCTATGCTTGAATGACACTGACATGTCTGCCCAGCTGTTATGAATGCCACAGATAGGAATCCACACCCTGTACGCACCACATGTCATAGATACCTCAACTACTCTACCACAGTCAACAGAACATGCCTGGGAACAGGTCTCCAAGACAGACACTGACCATGCTATTTAATAGTTGTTGCATACATTTCAACTGGAGCACCTCAATGGCCCTCTGCAAGATGCACCCAGATGATTGGCTGATGCATGTCACTCTCACCCTGAGGATCACCCCAGTGGTATCTTTTGATAGATGGCCTGCTGGCACATGGAAGGTGGCATGATATCACTATGCACACATCCCCTACACTTCCCATCTCTCCATGGACAATAGCCTGGTACACACCTACGAACACCTGCACCGATGCACCCCAGTACTGACAAATGTGTACTTGTGCATTATTGAGAATATCAGTGTCTGTGTGTTTGTAGACCTGTAGTTGGGAATACCCTGAGGCCCTTCACACCCTCCGCACCCCCCTTTGCCATAGTTAGATGTGGCTGCTGCTGTACCGGACATCGCATGTACCTTGTTACACTCTCCTCCCTAAGGGCTACCTGGGCCTTGAAATACCAGCACAACACTGTTTTACAAATGGGTTGATAGGCATGGGATACCCAGTGAGTTCTGGCAAGTGTGTATGTGTGCATCTGTGTGTATATATGTAGGGTACAGCATTCTGAGGCCACATTCTCCTTTTACAATACACATTGCCATACAGTATTAGGAATAGTGATGTTGCTGACCGTAGGAGAGGCATGACAATGCATCACCCTACTATGCCTGTGGCATGTGCATTAGATGCATATCCCTGTAGTAGCACTCTTGGGATGGACAAGGGGTTGTATTGCAGTCCTGGTCAATGTGTGATGGTGGGTATGTCAGAGTGTTATCATGGGTTTCTGTGCATACAAAATCCACAGTGGGGTGTGGGTGCTAGGTATACTGTCATTACACCATGGTACCCCCGGTACATGTCCCATGTTCTACTGTATGGGAACCACTGTCGCCATCAACCATACAGATAACTGATAACACTATCCAGTCCAGTTATGCATGTGCTGTGTGGAATCTACCTGTAACACAATGGACATGCTGACAAGGTAGTTAGCACTGATAGGCCCAGTCTCTCAGATGTGTGTCTGACTGTTATGTGTTTGTCAATATGGATATGATGGTATGTCACACTATGTATTGTCCATAAACAACCAGTACATCCCCCATTACTTAACTGTACATGCCTGGGGATGTTTTTCATGTAACATGTAACCTGGAACACACCTCATCCTAAAAGCTGTGTGGTGTGCGCTATTAAAGCCACACACATCAGTAGCACGACATACATAGGTAGGGGTGTAGTCCCAGTGTTGCCAAGTAAGAATGTGCATGTATGTGGAGGAATCTACTTCAGTTTGCAGAATATACATGTCCTAGGAGGGCATCTGTCTGAGAACTGCCTGACATATGCTAACATTTCACAGGTATCATCCTGTGGACATACATTCCACCACAACTAGTGTTAGATGTGTAAATGGCCTCTTCCCCACTGTATAGGTGTGCAACAATACTGGGGTTGGCATATATAGCTGGGTGTGGCTGTTGTGGACACAGCCAACATCATTGCAGTTACTGTTGAGTGCATCTCCCCACTTTGCTGGCCGTAATACGGTACAGTTCATGTTAACAGGTTAGGTAGTTGTCTATCACACTATCTGTGGTTCTACAACACCTCTCACCCTACAAAGAGTAGGGGTGTGCCACCCACACTAGCACACATATGTTTACTGAGTTGAGGATTGCACTACAGTGGGGAAGGGGACATATACCCTGCCAGTACCATCTTCAATGACATTAAACTAGCTGACTGCTTATTCCTCAATGTGCTGTTGTGCCTATTCTGGCTTGGTGGCCTTACATAGGCTACAATGGGTTCCTAGCACAGGTACATACATCCATGTGTACAGTATTCTCTGGGTATTGCATCAACACCAAAGCCTCTGTGTGTGTTATGCACAAACATGTGGTGTGTATCACCCAGTACACTTACCATTGTCCAGTGTAGAAGGGCTTCTAACAACAGGAATCACTAATGAAGGCAAGGTTGCTGAAACCGGTTTGATTTGTCACTATTTAGAATAAACCGAGTTATCACTCTTGGTGCTGGCCTCCTTTTTTGATCTTCTAACAGCAGACACCATGAACTCAGCAGTATACACCACCCCCAGACCGATCAGCCATGTGGCACAGGCAGTAACTGTTGCACAGACCTGTGACATGTGTTCACCTGTACCCAGGATATGGCACAGCCAAGGAGTCACCACAGTGCCATACCCCTTGTAGGATATGACAGCAGACCATCTACCAGCTACACTTCCTGACATGTAAGCATTAAACATTACTGCTGACAACATGTTACACACCAGTACATTGGTACACCATAGTACATATATCGTGTGCATCAAAATCATATTAGCCTGTCCCTGCATCAATATTATGGGTGACTGCGATGTGGCTCAGGTATCATCATATGCACAGGGTGTGTTGTTGGTTTGCCAGAGACCTAGACTGTGCCATACGTTTGACACCATGTGTGTGAGTGAGGGGTTTTAATTATTGAAATGGCCATGGTTATGTGATGTGTGTAGGTATGGGGTTGACCTAGCTCTGTTTGTATTGTGTGTGTGTGAGTATGCATGCACACAGTTCTGCCATGTGGCTGTTCTATACAGGTGTTTGTTGGACAGCTGCAGACCATACCTGGCAGGGTGTGCAGTTCACTGCCTCCAGTCATGGACATGAGAACTGTGCCTGCCAGGGTTTCCACGGGCACATCCAGGTACAAGCCATGATATGGTACTCTCCCCTGATGATGACATATGTCCGCTGGAACCAGGATCCTCCTTGGACTGGCCAGGGCCATGTGCACGTAACCTGCTAAGGTGTGGTGTGGACAGCACCCCACCTGCAGTGCTGGGGTTTGTACTGCCAGTATGGGGCCAGTTGGTGTCCTTGCACATCCACGTCAACCTCCAGCTGTTGGTGTTGCTGGTCTATGTCCATGTGGCTATCGCACCACTCCCACCACATGCTCGAGCACTGACATTCCATGGTAGAGGCATCCCACCATCTTACCCCACCTTCTATGCATGACTTCTGTATAATAATGGAGGGCATGTGCAAGTTCACTGATCTCAGTGACTGCTGAAAGAGTAGCCCTCTGCAGCCTCAGACCCTGTCTGGTGTACCATTCCATACATGCCTGCGCCTCCATGACAGCCTGAAATATGCATCTGGTGGTACCAGATGTGGCACTTCTGCCAGGGGCACGATAACCAGCAGCCCTCCAATGAGCACCTTTGTACATCTGCCTACGTGGTATCCTGCCAGACATCTGGCTATGGCTGCTGTGTCCAGACACACGTGCCATAGATACCACACTGTCCTGTTCACTGCCACCAACCACCAACTGTCCCTCTGCCATGACATGGGGTGTGTATAGGCACTGTGACTGTGTGCGGGGTTGGGGTGGATAACAGCGGGATGTCAAACGATGGTGCAGTTTCGACCACTGACAACCCCGCCTGTGCCTCAACACACCTATCATCATTTTCAGTGTCTGTATGGACACCAACATCAGATAGCCTGCAGGAGGGACCCTGACTCACTTCACCACCTGTGAGGGGAAAACAAGAAATGAACTTTAAGAACTGTACGTCATTGCTTAACAGTACACACACGCACACACACATGCGCACACACACACACACACACCCTGACATTCCACCATAATACTTATCTGTCCCTGAGTTTACAGACTGTCCCTAGTTTATTCTCTTAAGTTCCCTGTCCTGCATCAGTCTTGGAAACTTACAGTCATTAATACCAATCATTAACGTGTCAAGTCTTCTAATTGGCTAGACAAGTGATAACAAAACATGATCTGTTACTCCATTACCTCTTTGACTTTATTGAGTCGGTTTTTCAAAGACTCACTGCTGTCATCCAGTGTTCACCCTAGGTTTGTCCAGACATCTTGAGCATGGCTTCCATATGTTATGGCTACTACAGTCACTCAATAATGTCATGCACTGGAATGTCATATGTAGCTATTGTTCAGTAGATGCAAGATCTGTTGCTCTATTAACTTTTTATGTGGACTACAGTAATATTTGGAAACACTCTTTGGTGTTGTCTAGTAATTTCCCAATGCATCTGTAGTGCTGCATATGTGCGTATTATTTCATCTTTTGCTAATTGCAATTATAACAATATCCCTGGTGTCTAGTTTCCCTCCCAATGCACGTTCAATGCTACAGACCTTATTATACTATCAGCTGTCCTGAGATTACATGTCAGACAAGTATTCCTGGTGACACGTGTCTGTCCATGTACTGCACGATTTCAAAGGGAAGTCAAGAGGCATGAACAACCCCACACTCACGTGCATACACACACACACACACACACACACACACACATATCAACCCCCTCCACTCCACGAGAATGCACTTGCAGACAAAATAGCCCACCCTCCCACACACACACACACACTTACAGGTGAGGTTGCATGAAGATATTACACACAGACCTCCCATTAACCATCTGTCAACATGCATGACATATGGCACTTAATAGCATGCAGTGCAGCTATATTCAATCCTTGCTAGCAACATTATACATCTCTGTGATGCATGGGTTCTGTTAGTAGGTGATGCCCCTTCCCCTGGAACACACTGCACCAATGTACACAGTATTGCTGTGCACCTGTTAGGCACCCTGGCATGTACTGTGCACCATACCTCACAGGTGTACACACCAATGGTGAATATCTGTTACTGTGTCAGTTATGTCTGCTCTGCTTCTCACAGCTCCTATGTATTTGTCTGATACATACCTGGGATGATATGTGGACAGATGTCATTTGTGAATGCTTGATGTCTGATTTACAGACCTCATCATCAGCGGTGCATGTATGGCCAATATGATACAATTGCACTGACAACCTTCAAACATTACCGTGGCTATGGGGAGTGTACACACCCTTATGGACATGACACCCTCCTCCTTGATATGCCATGGGACCACATTACTGCATATGTTAACATTACACGGACCTGATATGTGACATATGACCTGTACAATCAAATGCAGTGTCAAACAAATGTGTTAGTTGTACAGATGCTGATTGAGATGCATGCACTTTCTGGGTGCATATGTGTGCATGCCCTTATTATGATGGTTTGCTGCACCTACTGTTGTGTGCTGCAGCAGTCACTATTCCTTGCAGGGGTATACTAGCATGGGCCATCTGCATTTGCCAGTATTTGGTCAGTCTGCCCTACATATGTTCCCCAACTCTGCATAATTGCAATGTCAACTCGTGCACATCCCTTGGAGGTCACACACTGCCATCCCTATTGCTGGTCAGGGTTATGTCTGCCACTGTTACTGACCCTGACTGTGTGCAGATACTGCCATTCATAGCATCCTTTGGATCTCTGCTTCAGTGCAGTGCTGTGTCATAATGACAACCCCTCCCCACCCTCAGCTTTTTTGCAGATGCTTGACAACTATGGCCTACACATGTCATTTTGCAGTATCCCAAACACTGAACACCATGTGTACCAGCCTAGTCCCAGCTAATGAATGGCAAACATACAGGTGTACACTGGCACTGGCAAGGTACAGATGGGGATGGTGGGCCTGAGGTGGGATGAGATGTTGGTTGTGCAGCGCATGTATCTTACTTGATACTGTAGATAGATAAAAACATCAGATAGAAGACCACCACGATGCTGTAAAATCTTCCTTTATTAGAACAGAACAAGATGGATAAGCGCTTTCGTGTACCAGACCCAGTACGCTTCTTCAGATCAATTTTTACATTGAAAAAGCACTTCTTTTATACAAAATACATCAAGCTTAACAAGTGTCAATTAACTAAATAAATCAATAATTCAATTAAAATGGCTAAAAACAGCTAAAAGGTGTATAGCTCCATGAGCATAAACTGCGTATTCAGCAAGGAATTATTTACTTGATCCTGTTATAATATATAAATCGAATTAAATCAGAATCAATGTGTAAAAATATGTATAAAGGACTTGCAAAAGTATATAAATAAATAAATCTATGCAGTTTATTTAAAATTGCAGAAAGCATAGATATATGGTATATAATAAAAATGTTAAAAGAATATATATATAATATAAATATTCATGTAAACCAATAAATCAAAATGTATACTTTTAGCTACCAAAAACAATATATAAATCCAAAAAAAATACCTTAAGAATCTTTTTGAAGCAAGTCTCAAAAAGTGAAGCAAAATATATATGTGTCTATATCTGAATCAAATATAAGAACAATAAATTCATTATTATAATAGTTTATAGTAAACTGAATATATATAGGCTTCTATATTAGGTGACACTAAGGAATGAGACCATTTTCATATATAATAAAAAATGTGAATCCATATGTGTAAAAAACAATAAGAAATATAAGTAATGAAAAAATAAAGATTAAAATATTAAATCTATCACTAATATGAAATAAACTTGATAAGCTAATAAAATGTTGAAGTAACGATAGCTAATATATCAGTTGATAGATTAAACATTTAAATGATATACATTTCAGAAGATCCATTCTGTAAAGTATTAACTCACTATCAAAACATTATGTACAACGTCAAATAATGAGGTCATGAAATATATCATGTCATAAAATATACAATATAAAAATATAATGTATATAAAATATTAAGTAAGAAATATGAGTTAAAAATTCTTATCTAAAGCATATGTATATGTATATATCACATTGTGCAATACCTACAGATTATAAATCAGGGGACACTATAAAATCCCATATATTAAAAATATATATTAGGTATTTATTTCAAACTACGTTTCTTAAGTGTAGATCTTATACTAATGTATTGATTGAGGCCAGGTGGGTGTTGTGCTTTGAAGCGTAGTATCCAAGATAGTTCTACATTTTCCAATTCATTGAATATATCACCTTTACGTATATTGGATTTGGTGACCTGTAATATCCTAAACCTAAAAGTGAGTCCAACATCGTCCTTTATATGTTTAAATAATGCATTCTTCACATCATTCTTTTTTATGTCGTGTAAATGATTATAAATTCTCTCTTTTAGCATTCTTGTTGTCATGCCTATATAAAACACATTGCAATGACAACAGTCTGCGAGATATATCAAGTTAGAGCTATTACAGGTACCTTTAAATCTAGGTCTAAAATAAAGGTTCATTAAAGGATGTTTGAATTCTTGTTCCTTAGAGGTATATGGACACATATTGCAAGCATTGCATGGATAAGTTCCTGTTATATGAACTAGAGACCTAGGGATAACTGGTGAATCAACTTCCCTAAACTTCTCAATGCATAATAGCCTTTTCAAATTCTTGCTATTTTTATACACAAACACAGGTCTTTCTCCTATACATTTTTTAATGTCTGTGTCAGTTTGTAAAATATGCCAATTCTTTTTAATAATATTAATAATGTATTTATTATTGCTAGTATACCTAGTCTGAAAAGTTATTTCATATTTATTAAGTTTTCCATTATAATGTGACATATGTCGTCGCATAGTGCCTTCATATGGTGTCTCAGTTATCTTTAAGGACTGTTTAACAGAATCAATTAATGATTGATCATAACCTCTGTTTATAAATAAATGTTCTAAGTCCATTAATTGTGTAGACAAATCTTCGGGGTCGCTACATATTTTCTGCACCCTCATAAACTGACTTTTTATAATATTTCTGAAGACATGTCTCGGGTGCATGCTGTTAAACTCTAAAAGCTTATTTTTCCAACACGGTTTCCTGTATATAGAAGTATGTAGGAGACCCAATGCATCTTTTGTAATCGTAACGTCTAGAAAGTCTATCTTAGTGTCAGAATACTCCATCGTAAATCTAAAAAAGGAGGTAGTAGATTCTAAATATGTAACAAAGAGTTTGAATTCTTCTATGGACCCCTTCCAGAAGATAAGGACATCGTCTACAAAATGCTTATAGAGTAACATTTTTTTAAAAAGGGGGTTGTTAAAAAGGTATGTGTTTTCCCACTAAGTGTTTGCGCAAGGAGTGCCCATGGCCACTTCCCACTGTTGTAAAAAAAGTTCCTTACCATAAAGAAAGACATTATTATTAAGTACAAGCTGTAAAACAGCATTAAGAAGAATTTGGTCATCATTATTAAAGGATCCACTATCATTAATAAGATGTCTAATTGCTTCACATCCATAGTTGTTCGGGATAGAAGTAAAAAGACTTTTCATGTCCATGGTAATTAATAAACAATCTCCAGGGAGACCTCCATCAAAGTGTGTTAGAATTTCTAATAACTGATATGAGTCCTTAAGAATGGATGGAATGTTATTAACTATAGGCCTAAGTTTCTTTTCAATAAACACAGACATAGTTTCAGTGATCCAACCATTACTTACAACAATGGGGCGTAAATGAGGTGGTATCATATTCTTATGGACCTTGGGTAACCCTTTTATGTAAGGTATCCTAGGTTGCTCAACTAAAAAGTAAGAGTATAAATCATGATTAATTTGGCGACACATCAGAAAATCATAAAGCTCTTGATGAACTTCATATATAATTCTATTTAAGTCAGAATGTTCAATTTTAGTGTATGTGGCTTCATCTTTTAGCATATTCATCATACTAGTATGATACATATCATAATCCAGCAAGACAATCCCTCCCCCTTTATCAGCTGGTTTCACAATCACATTCATATCTCTTTGTAAAGAATAAATGGTGTCCCATTCTGCATGTGAAACATTGTAATACAAGTCTTTCTTTGCAAAATCATTAGAAGAGCTATAAACATCATTCTTGCACGCTTTTAGAAAACAGTCAACAGCAGGAGGTAGCGTAGGCGTAAATGTACTTTTTCTTTTGAACTGAGTATCATTAGCGTTCAATTTCTCAGGATGTTTAGCTTTATTAAAGCTGGTTTTCAGAGCAATAGAACGTGAAAACAGTCTTAAATCCACTTAAAGTTCGCTAACATTACTGACCTGAGCCGGTATGTAAGTCAATCCCTTATTAAGCAGAGCTGTATCAGATACTGTAAGGGCACGTCTAAATAAATTAAAGACCAGATCATTTAATCTCTCTGTCGACTCCTGTTGCTTGGATAATCCCCTGAGAACTTTCGCTTCAATCTCCCTCGACTGCTGGATCTGTCTTGTGGTAATTTTCGGAACTTGAGGAAGTGGTAAAAAACTTTCCAAGTTCCCTTGTTTCACTTTAGGTTTAGCACCAAGCGTGCTACTGTATGATTTTTTCAAAGCTTGCTGGTTGGGAGGGGGAGTGTCTGTAGTGCCTTGAGTGGTTTCATTCATAGGCGTGGAACAAGGAACCGGAGTATCATTGACTAGAGTAGCAGTTTTTAAAAGGGAAATGTTAGATGAAGGATGAACAGCATTACTTTCATTTGTCAAGGAAACATTCGTTTCAGTAGTGTTATTATGGCCCCCGGATTCCATTCTGCTATTACGGTATCTGGGCCAGGAGAACACCTGACCGTTATGAAAGTCCATGTTGTCTCTTTGTAGCTTTCTCATTTTAACTTGTTGGAGTTTTTCACTATAGGAAGATATCTGAGTGTGCAAAGTATCTAGCCTTTGAGAGAACATTTCCCCTTTAAATTTTGATATAATGTCTTTAAGCAATGTATCTGATTTCTGAGAGAGTTCTTTCTCAATGGGTAAGAAGTAATCTATAAGCAGTCTTATATAGTTAAATCCCAGGTCTAAGTTCAGTTGTTGCCATTTCCTTAGAAGTTCTGGGTGATTCTCGCCGTATGTCGGCATACACAGAACTCTCATACCTCTAGGGATTACTTTGAAGTGCAAACAGGCTTCAAGATGACGCCTTTGCCAACTTAATCTATAGAGCCTGTAAAGTGCATTTTCAAGTTCCTTAAAGGCTATATTAAAGTCTCTTTGAGTGTCTATGTTAACATTTTCATTAATAACAGCAGGTAACAACAAATCCATTTCTAGAAGCGGATTATTTTTTGACTCTGTTAAACCATACCATTTTCTCGCCAGAATATGTTTATCTGGCATATAGTCCAACTCGACATTAGCAGCATCCATAATGTGAAGACAGCTAGGACGTGAAAAAGGAAACTGTAAGTCCAAAGAAACACCAAGTCAGCTGAACTTCCAAAGGTCTCCTCTGTCGAAAATAGTAGCAATGTAGATAGATAAAAACACCAGATAGAAGACCACCACGATGCTGTAAAATCATCCTTTTTCCTTCCAGTTTGCTGCACCTACTGTTATGTGTACTGCAGCAGTCACTATTCCTTGCAGGGGTATACTAGCATGGGCCATCTGCATTTGCCAGTATTTGGTCAGTCTGCCCTACATATGTTCCCCAACTCTGCATAATTGCAATGTCAACTCGTGCACATCCCTTGGAGGTCACACACTGCCATCCCTATTGCTGTGGAGTCACGGTTATGTCTGCCACAGTTACTGACCCTGACTGTGTGCAGATACTGCCATTCATAGCATCCTTTGGATCTCTGCTTCAGTGCAGTGCTGTGTCATGATGACAACCCCTCCCCACCCTCAGCTTTTTTGCAGATGCTTGATAACTATGGCCTACACATGTCATTTTGCAGTGTCCCAAACACTGAACACCATGTGTACCAGCCTAGCCCCAGCTAATGAATGGCAAACATACAGGTGTACACTGGCACTGGCAAGATACAGATGGGGATGGTGGGCCTGAGGTGGGGTGAGATGTTGGTTGTGCAGCACATGTATCTTACTTGATACTGTCTGTAGCTTTCCAACTTGGTCTTGGTACACCAGTACACATTGCAATGCATGCCTTTTGGGGACCTTTTCTGTTATGCATATGCTGCCTCTAGAGAGGCCCGGCTGATGTTTGCTGGGGTACAACTGTCCCATTTGATTACCCTAACCCATGGGCCACATGTATGCAGAGTCCAGGCAATTGTTGACACGGGTAACTGCACAGCTAGTACTTGCTAGCCATTCCTGCAACTTCCTCAGTGTTGTGGCATGTTACTAGGCAGTCTGCATAAATGGTTTGTTACATGGGACATCATCTATCTTGGATGTGCATCTGTTTATTTTCTACATTAATCCTGTCCAATACATCCTCACCACATACATGTCTGTTTGCACTGTTTACCATGGTATATGCAATGGTGAGGTATGGCTACATGTCCAACTCCTGGGTGCTACCTGTTGGGTATGGGGTCCATGCCATGGCATGTAAGATATGTGCAAGATGTGGCTGTTTCTGTTGCAGGTAAGTGGGCACATGTGATAGCCAAACATCTTGGACAGCATACCATTTCTTGCTGTGACATTAGAGACCTGTACTTGCTGGCAGGTCCATACTTATGAGGAATGCATGCTGTCAGTACCTCTACAGCTGCTTCCACTATATTTTATGTGGAGTGTATGCACACATATGCTTCCAGTGTTTGTGAAGGTATATATTCCCCGTATTTGCTGTCCTAACATAATATTCCATAATGCACACTCACTGCTCATGTTAGGACCACATTGGAGGTTGTAAGGGTTGTGGAATGCAGTATTGTGATATGCCATAGTGTAGGTCTGTAACAGTTGCCTTTGTAATACTGGTATATACACTGTTGTAGCACTGTATAAGGGTGATGTTTCAGACAGGTCCCTGCTGTAAGCCATTTGTCCCACCATTACATTCATCTCTGCGCACACATTTTGCAATGACAGGATATTAGTTATATTGCAGGAGTCTGACATGCTCTTCAGATACACCATCATGGTGACCACTGTGATATAGTGCAGTTAACAGCAGCAATACGTGAACATGTACAGCATGCATTATGGGAAGGTGTGTTAAATGTGTGCATGGAATATACCATGGCCATAACATGAGCGGTGTATTGGCAAACCTGAACAAACACCATACTCACCAGTTACAGGCTGCTGCCCTGGAGGTATATCAGAGGGACCTATATAATTGTGTGAGAGATGTGATGTCAGTAGCCACACCAGTGGCATTGGTACAGGGTGGGTGCAGCATTACAGTACATCAACTGTATAAGCCCATAATACTACAGATTATGCACATATGTTTATTATTACAATGCAGCAACAGACTATATATATTTCATCTCACATATGCATGATCTAACTGCACAGATACAGATGGATACACAACAGTGGTCTACTGATGT